>NC_134412.1:86382299-86672299 GCF_038048845.1 Mixophyes fleayi | reverse complement strand
CAAAATATTCAACTCATTTCGCATTTGGGTTCAGCATTTTGGATATTTCTATAGTAGAATTTGTCCTTTTGTGTCGCACAGGAATCCCCCTTACTCCTGGACTTCCCCCTTGATGGTTCCATAATTCACCACAATATTCCGTGATATAACAAATTAAAGATGAAATCTCTCACAAGTTCTACTAAGAAGTATGCAATGTGCATTGTACCAATTATAGTGCAGCAAAATGTGCAGAAAATTTTGTTGCTACTACTGAATCTAACTTGACCATGGCACCCACACGAGGTGACCCATTTCTTAGCATGTGCCGTTGAATGGATGACTTTCTATTGATTTGGAAGTACTTGCCTTACTTTGTGAAATACTTTTTTTTTCTTTTTTGAGAGATTGCATAGGTTGTTTGAAGAGCATTCTTTGTAGTTCCAACTTTTTCTGCTGATCTCATTTTCATTTTCATTAACAATCAAGATATTATCGCTATTACTTGAGTCTGACTTATTACCACTAGAAGCACAGTGACTGATTTTAACACTAGGTTAATCGTTATAGTCATCATCACTGTTGGAAGTCAATACAACAGTAGTAATACTATCATGATCACACCAAAGCTATAAGCTGGGGGAATGTGGAGAATGGGGATAACCGCTAGGGTGTAAATTGCAAACTAATTTATCCGTTATCATCATCCCCACCTAACTTTCAAAATCTTTATTCCGAATGTAGACTATCTACCTTATCTTCCTCCCCCCAACATCATAATTATTATCTTTAGAATCAGAACCTTGCATTAGCTATCCAAAAGTGGGTAACTGTACACTTTTGGCTGCCACTTTTTGACAAGTGAGGTTAGTCTACACAAACAACACCGGTAAATACATTTCTTGCTGCTGTTGTTGTTGCTTCTGAGTTTGTGTCAATAGGACACTACATGACGGAATTATATCCTTATCATTTTCAGATGTTGCTGCTGGAGGAGGGGTTTGCTTTTCAATCTTTTAATGGCAATGATGTATAAGTCATCTTGCGTGGCTTATTTTAGCATGACTATTTTCCTCTTCGTTAACCTAATCCTCGCTAGATAGTTTCTGCAATGATTTTTTCAAAGTCCAAATACAGCAGATGCACCAATTTTAGTTTGATAAATTAAGTAATCAATTAAAATTTAAGCTAACAGCCATGATTTGGGTCTGCTTTTTAACTCACTCATTTTCTGATTAGGCATGTTTAAGTAATATTACTTTTAATAGCAAAAAACAAGGAATATATATAGGAAGAGGATGCCTAATCAGTTAACAATGACTAATCGATATCACACAATTAATACTTCTAAAACAATGATAATTATGAAATGTTGCAAAACAAGGGAAGAGTAATTATCACTGTATTCAATAATGTGATAGCCACTAACCAGTAAGAAAAAAAATAACACCCAGTACTAGCAATACTAAGTCTAGTACACCAAATCAAGATCAATTGTATGAATTTCAGCTACTTTACTTAAGCTGCCCTGAACTGGCAGTAGTGAATTGAAATACACACTGTACACAGTCTAAATGATGAGGACCACCAAGTCCACATATATCCCTTTGTAACACTGTGAAAGACAAACAGCTCAGAGCAATTCTCACAGTAATCAAATCTTAATTCTGGTACACCAAATCAAGATCAACTGTATTCATTTAAGCTGCTGTAAAGCTGTGCTTCAGCAGCACCCATGCTGCCGTGAATCAGGAATCCTAAATTGCGGCACAATGTGCACACAGTCTTAGTGATGAGGGCCAGCAAGTGTGACTAAACACAGACATCCCATTATAACTTTGTGAAAGACAATTACTAAATGTAACAGGACAGAACAACAGTCCCAATATTAATATTAATTTTGGCACACCAATTCAAGATCAATTGCATGAATTTCAGCTGCTATATTGATTACTCTTGCAAAAATCCTAATCACAACAATAGCATAAAGCAGAATTAATTGAGCGTCATTGTCCCAGATTTATTTATAGACGATAAATTCAGTGAATTGTGTGAAATGGCCATTCTGCAATATGGTGACGCCAAAGTGCAACTGAAAGATCGTTTTGTCTGAACTTCTGCCACAAAATTTGATTTGTGGGAAGTTTCACCACCTCTTCAGTCTTCTCTAGGGGCAGAGATAATGAGTCAACCTAAGGCAACTGTCTTTTGCTGGGGTAGCAAAATGAAAGGAATTAATTGAACAAAAAGCCAATTTTCTTCATCCAAGAGTGCAAATTTGTGGTACGTGCCAAGTTGGTAGATCTATCGATATTTACAAATTACAATATTCATCTTTTACAATGTCCACAACTCATATAAAAATGTATACCGTGGTCTGTAAAAGGGATAAGAAGAGCACCTTTTAATTTCCTGCCTCAAGCAGCAAAATAACTAGCCACACCCCTGGGTGGGGCTAAAGAGAACTATCCAATCACCTGCAATTAACACCCTGCAGCGTCCACTACATTTGAAATTGTGGCGGTTATTAGACCATTGGAAGGCCGGGACCTAAGACAATGGGGAAGTTATATTACCCCAAGGTCACCTCTCATTCTGCTAGTTTTGTGAAGGGTGGTCTCTGCTGATTATTATTGGCCGATGGATAGCTCCTTTAAACAGAATTCTGATTTCTAAGCCATAGTGATATAGCCTGTATGTCTGTATATTTTGAACAAGTACGGAGTTTGGTGCCGTCGGCAATATGCAATTTTGTAGTGTCTGTCAAACCAGTATCCTACTGCACGCATCTGACGTTCAGCAAAATGCTTGTGCTGAGCTTTAAAATGACTCCTTCAAATGTCTGCTGTCCTGAAAATCTTCCTGTTGTTTTATGAAGGAGAATCTAAATCCTGCCCGTATAGTCAGCGCGTGTTTCTCAGGGTATAAACTGCCTACACTGCTTATTTCAAAATGGTTGTTTTCTTTCATTTTCCAATCTGCATTCAAAAAAAAAAAAAAATGAAAGAAAGAAAATCTAAGCACAAGACAAATTAAAAACAAGGAAAGACAATAGAATTCGGCATCAGCCAAGCTTTGAAGAATGATACTTTCTAAAATGTCATATTTTTAGTGCCATAGGACCGGTAAATCTTAATTCCATGAGATCTGTTCCATAAAAATCAAGAAAATATATGCAAATGTCTGCGCATTAAGAAAAATTTCGTTGGCAAGAGCATTTCAGAATTATTAAGCTAGTAAGGCTACACAGAAGTTTATGGATTTGCCGTACACAGCTTGAAATATGAGTTTGTTTGCAGTGTGTTACTCATTACTGAATACAAAGCAGATGTTGACGGAGGCATTCAACAATAGTGAGCTAACTACCATTCAGCCTAATGTATTTTTCAATCCCTAAAATTAGATACAAATAGAAGTTGAAACTAAAAAAAACAAAACACAGAGCATTAGGATGCTAAATGATTGTAGGTTTTTGGAGATAACTTGTCCCGGATGGGTATTTTTGAGCCCAGGAGATTTTCAGGAGTGTTAAGGAAGAGGCTGGAAACAGTGAATTAAAACTTTATTCTCATGAGATAACTAAAAATGTATCTGCCGCCGCCGTTATTCTACACTGAATGATCTGGAAAGGACAGTGTTAAAAATCTAAATTGTGCAGGGCTTCACTAAAGAGTAGATTCCCAATGCAGTCGATCTGAGTGGTGTTCTCACTAAACTAGGGCAACTACCCACTCATCTACCAATTGGATCCCAATCATCATGGGAGAAACGCCATTCCTTGGAATTTTCTTATACAATCTGCATTCTGCAGGTTTGTTCGATAGAATCTGATTGGATAGAACTGCAACCAATCAGCTTTTATCTGACAATCCAACACAGTTTGTATGTGAAGCGAGTTTCTTCCAATCTAATGGGGTTTATGTTGAGAGGAGGGGTTTAATATTCAAAGTAACTTAAATGTACACATTTACTTTGTCAGAACATTGGAATCTTTATCAGTCTGTCTCTGTAGCCTGCCTTGTGTTTAATGTCATTGCTACATTAGCATACTATGCTGGTGACAATGGATACTAATTTAAGGGAATGTTTTAAAAATGGAGTGAAAATATGGCACCCTAAGCTCTATGTGAAATCAGTTCCAATATTCACAGCAAATAAGGCACACTTGTAAAGTGGTAAACCTATTTTTGATCTTTTATTTTTAATTATTTTATATTATTGTTCAATTTCTGTTGGTAAATCACTCTGTCACTCGGTACAACACGCGCACTCACTTTTTATCTCTTTTTTTTGTTTTAATACAGAAACAGGTAGAAAAATATAAAAGCTGTGCGTCGTAATAATTTATCTTTCACTTACAAAGTCATACGCACTCCGACTCTCTTGGGAGGCATTAGCATTACCTCTATCTATTCAAACAACATATTTTGAAAACAGCTGCTCGTAGAGATTATTTACAGCACAACTCTGTGTCCCTCAACCAAAAAAAAAAAGAAAAAAAAGAAAGAAATATGATAGAGCGCAATGAATATATTACGCATGTATTGGATGGCTTGAAAACGTATACATGATATACGATTTAATTTACACAATATATAATCTAGTTTATTTGTTATAGGTTGTAACACTTGTTTAAGATGTCTGGTGATGTGTTATTATAGAAAGGTGTCTTTTTTTTGATAATCTGCCTATACAATTCTGATGCCCAATGGGTTGTAGACATGATATAGGCTTGTACTGACACATAGGGGACGATTTGATTCAACAGAATGTGTCTACTGAACGGTGTGCGGAGGACAAATCGAGGCGATGTCTGGCAAGAAATCCTTGTTGATCTTTCCTCACTCCCCTGCGCAGGAAAATGAAGCGGAGATTCCTTACCATAATAGGCAGCAATGTGCATAAAGACAGAAAAGGAATCTTCACAACTAGATTATATGTACACATATTTTGAATCTTTATACTTAGTAGAAAAGGTTAATTAAATTTGTAATAGGAACTCTCATGAAAAAGTGTTTTTTAATCTTTGACCATTCTTTTGGTGTCAGGGTCTCCCCAGTGTCCCGCTCCCAAGCCAACCCGTGTGGTTCTTTATCCGGCTGACCAAAGCTATTAATCAGCTGGTAAACAGTGGATATTAGACCTCTAGTAATGGTAGATGAACGACATAAAGACTCTAAGGCCGAGCAACGATCTGAAGGGGGAGGAGTTCTTAGGGAACAATAAAAAGACTAGAACTAATGTAGCTAAGACATCAATTTCGGTGAGGATAAAGGAAAATTCATGTAAAATTTATTACAGGTGGTATTTAGTCCCCTCCCGTCTGCATGTTATCTTTCCTGCTTCCAGTGATCGGTGTTGGAGAGGTTGCGGACTGCGGGGTACCCTGTTGCACGTTTGGTGGAGTTGCCCTAGACTGCAGTCTTACTGGCAGCAAATTCATAAACTAATTAAATCTGTGACACAGATTAGGATGCCAGATTCCCCTCTTTACTCCCTCCTTCCCAGACGGCTCCCTGACATCACCCGACCCGTACAAAAACTCATAGGACATATGCTGAATGCAGCTAAATGTTTGATTGCAACTCACTGGAAAAATACTGCCCCCCCCCCCCCCTCGCTCTCAGCTACCATTAGCAAAATTTGGTCAATTTACAGAATGGAAAGCATTACAGCTGTCCTTAAAGATAAACCAGAAAATTTCCAAAATACATGGTCTCCTTGTACGAGCCATTTCAATGCTGAACCCCCATTAACAACCGTCTGACACTAACCCGCTCCCATAAACTATGATTATTGGAGGCTTGGAACACCTTACACTTTTAAATGGTAGTCATAGACAGTCTGATTATACCTCCTTATTGCCAAGTATGTCACTATTTTTCCTCTTCGCCATCTGATAAAAGGAATAATGGGTGATAAACTCTTCTCCCCCCCCCCCGTCTTTTTCTTCCCCAAATCCCCCTTCCCCCATTGTTTGTTCCCCCCCCTCCCCCCAAAACAACAAAAATAAGAAAAACAACATTTTCGTTTCTTTACAGTAACATGCCAATTTACTATGTACCGTTATGAGTTTTCTCTAATATGCATCTCTGTTACTTAAAGTGAAATGTTTCACATATATGTTATATGATGTCTCACTTTCACACCTATGTTGTTTTGAAAAACTTTTTTACTTTTCAAAAGAAAAAGAAAAAGTGTTTTTTTCCCTTTCTGCATGAATTTCCCTTTAAATTGCCCATACAATATATAATTTACACTGTTATGCCACAAACAGAAACTGCTATCAGCCCCCTAAAAGCAATATAAAAGTCACCAGGGTAGAGCATGAAATACAAAAGATGTTACCAGTGCCACTTCTAATGTTCTGCATGTTGGATACAATACTTACTATCCAATCTCATTCTCCAGGCTTTAGAAGTGAACATTTATTGAAAAGTGTTCTTTAAAAAGCAGGAAAGTGCACTGTTATCAGATTCAGTAAGCATGACATGATGGGATTTGTAGTGCTCCCAGACCCCGCGTAGATGTACCAGCTCGGCGCCAATGTGTCCCTGGCGACTATGGAAGGGGTTAAGGTAAGTTTCTGCCGCCTGGTTAAAGTTTCCAGTAAAGGGAATTTTTCCCAAGGTCTTTAGGAAGGATCCGTGGGCAGATCTCAGGGGGACAACGGCTAAATTAATATAGACGGTTTTCCTACGTTGTGTTTATTGCTCACATCAAAGCTATTGTAAGGCAGTGGATGGCCCCCGAGGAAAGATCTGGGCCCTCCGCTCTACACTACATACTCACTCTTTGAACTCCGAGTCCATTAATCACTCCCAGTAAACCCCATTCTAGCTCGTTCATCCCATCAATAAATCATGTATGTCCATTTCATGCTCTAGTGAGCACTATAACTGACCTTAGACTGGCTGCTTTCATGCCGGAATACAAAAACTGCAAAGATTCGGAGAATTATCATATATACGTAGAAAATAATTAAGCACAATGGCAGCTCCCACCAATACTTACAACTTAGGATATTCAGGGATGTGACGCCTCTATCTATATAGGTTACGCTTTCACCACTCCTATCAGAGAAAGCATGCTACTTCAATAAAGGGTTAATTGAATGAGTACAACAACGAACTGCTGTAAATTTACACACCACTAGGCATCCTATGCGCCTCCCCATCGACGAGCCACAGCCAGGGACGCTGAGGGTAATCTCTGGGCCAATTTTAGCTCCACCCAGACTGCGTTCTCTCAGTCATTTTGCCCAGCCCTTAATGTGGTTCAACCGGGGTGGTGGATGGGACAGGACTTAAACCTGTCCCCGCTATAATCTGAAAAACTGGACCCCAAGGGTCATGTTACAGCAGCGATTTGCAACCTGATACACTTCAAAAGGGCTGCACATTACCCGTAATCTCATTAACAATAGGTTTAATCAAAGAAAAACACTTATGTGTGATAACATAGCAGCAAGCATTTATAACAAGTGTTACAAGCTATAACAAACACATCTGAGCAGGGAGGAGCTGTGGGCCGCAGGGCAAGGCTCGGAGGGTCACATCGCTGTGTCACAGAGTATTGTATAGTGCCCCCAGAGCTTGTATAAGCAAACATATGTTGTGCCAAACAACAAATCCTAAGTTATGTACATGGATATACGTGTTTGTTTGTTTCTCTGGTTACATTATCTAGGACCTTATACTGGCTTACAGGTTTTTTTGGAGAATATTGAATTCTGCAAGTAAACAACAAATGACAATAGAGGCAGTAAGCACTTTGCAATGAATGTAATAGCTGCATTTGCTCACAAGCTCTGCCAAAGCAAAATTGGAAAAGCAAATCAGACACAACACTGGCTGAGGTTTCAGACACATGGTGGATTTCTGAGAAGTCACGTGCTGCACATTCCGACGTGAGCATTGCTGAAAATGTCTCCGCACCGAGGAGTCGGAACTCCAGAAATATGTCCGCTGACATCCAAACCTACTTGAAGTTGGCTGCTGCGGGGCACGCTGGGACTTGTAGTTCCACAATGGCTTCCCATGTCTGATCTAAAGATTTGTAGAACATTGTTGTCATTCCTTGACAGAGGCAATTTAACACATATGGCATAGTGTGTTTGTTTTTACAATAGATTGCATATTGATTGCTCTATTCCACTTAAACCATGATACACACTTACATTGGTTACAGAGCATCATACCTGAAAAGTGTGAATACTCTCAAATCTGGGATTATTTTAACCCTTTAGCTGAACATCCATCCCTGCAAGTAATTTATTGCAGCAAATCCATTTTGTTCTTTCCCCGTGCATGCATAGTCATTGCCATGATAGAGAGAGTATAAATGAATTTAATGGTCTTGTTTTTTTTATTTACAATTTTTCACTAAAGCTCATTTACTCTTTGCAAACCATCTGCAAGCCACGTGAGCAATAAAAGGTGCGCTATCCTTCCTAAGTGCTATCAGATGTAAGTGCAGCTAAAAGCTATGTAGCAGTTCAAAGCCAGGGGGGAGGAGAAGCAAGGTGCACACTTATATTCTCTGGATTGGAGTTTTGTGCGGTGGGTCAATTGGTTTGACTTCTGATGTGTTATTTTTATGTGATTTTGTTTTGTATGCATAGCTGTTGCTAAGCCAGATTTATGCTTTGTGTGCATGTATAAATTTTTTTTTTTTTTAGTGCATTTTAGCTTGGAGCTGTGGTGAAATAGCTTTTTGTTAATCCCTGTGCAGCAATTGACAGTATGTCTTCCATGCTTGCTATAAAGGCAGACCGTGTCGATCTTGTTCTGTGTCTGCACTTCTGTTTGAGTTGCTTTTTTAAAAGCTGTGATTCTGCCTCTAACCGAGCAGCAATGTGGCCAAAGACAACAGAGAAAAGAGGGGGGGGGGGGGGGGGGGTTCACTCAGCAGGTTGAGAGTGGAAACAGGGGAAAGTAGGATATGGAGCTAGGCAGACGGGTAAAGGGGGGGGGGGGAGTGTCAAGGAGCCTAGACCTGATTTGACACACTTCAATATATATAGCAAATTTGCTGATATTGGGGATGTCAGTATAAGTGAAACATGGTCTGCCATGGTCTCATTACTGGCAGTGAGTTAAGAACATAGTTGCCTTCTCTCCCGGAATGTCCGGGAGACTCCCGAATTTCTGGGAGTTCTCCAGGACTCCCGGGAGAGCAGGCAATTCTCCCTGATCCTGGCAGGCTGTGTAAACTAAACGGAGGGGGTGGGGCCTAGTGATGTCATGGACCCAGCATCGTGGCCCAACCCCCTGTTTTTATTGGTTCAGAGTAGTGATGTCCCTTTTGGGGGTGGGGCTAATGACACGATTCTTCGAGCCCCTTCCCCACACACACATTTGCACCCCGGTCCTCCCGGGAATCATCTCGCCCATGTTGGCATGTATGGTTTAGAATAATACAGCATGTTTAGGAAGGACAGAAAAGATAGTAAAGGGGGATGGTTTTGTCTATGTCCAGTTTACAACCAATCTTGGTGGAAGTTATGCAAATTGTGTAATGATTTTACCAACAATTGAAAGTCCCGATGAACATGCTGATTCATGTGTACACACCTAGACAATTTACCTTCAGATCTGTGATCTTCATCTGTCATAACCATCTGCTGAAAAGATTGTGACTCTGCACACTCTACAGATATCTGTCTACGCTGCTTGGTGTGAGTGTGGACACACTTAATGACATTGTTCCATCATTAATCGGGATCTTTAGGAAGCTTATAAAACCAAATCAACAGATGCCATGTGTTTTGGTACGATAGAATTAGATCATGGGAGTGTACACACTCTTGCAATATCTGATCAAACGGTCGTGAATCGTGTGATCTGAAAGATAATTGCATAGATGTGTTCCTAGCTGACGTCATCAAGCATAAAAAGATTATACTGAAATCCTAACGCAAATGACAGTCCAGTCCTCATTTTGAGTGAATTTAATGGCCCAGGTATAAATTGAGATACTGAATCTAGTCATTATGACACATGGAAACAGGATTTTATAAACTCTAAAAAGCAACTATCTTTCTGGAGCGCTAGAAGAACCAACTAGAGTTGGGGTTATGTCAGATTTAATTAAATAAAACAGATA
The DNA here is from genome assembly GCF_038048845.1 of Mixophyes fleayi. Classification (NCBI taxonomy): domain Eukaryota; kingdom Metazoa; phylum Chordata; class Amphibia; order Anura; family Limnodynastidae; genus Mixophyes; species Mixophyes fleayi. The sequence goes on along the minus strand of NC_134412.1, from coordinate 86,662,213 downwards.
TTACATCTAACGTACAAGTTAGAGGGCCTTAAGGAAACAGTGATTGTGACATGGTAACTTTTAATTTGTTTATCAATAAAACCGTATTTAAGGGTGCTACGAAATGCTACGAAAACCATAAAGTTTAAAAAAAGGGCGATTGTTGCCTATAGCCACAGCGACCAGGGTATAGTAATACAAAGTCAGCGTCCAATAATGTGTATTATCTGTTGATGTCTTTAATAAAATGATTATTATTACACTGCAAGTTTAATAAGTAAAAAAACATAAACATATTAATAGACTATACACAGATCTTGGTTGCTTGATACGGTTAGTAATTAGTTCTAGCTTTGATTTAATTAGGATGACGGCAGGCAACAGAAAGCAAAGGAGAAATCCCAAATCATGGCTGTGCCAACTCCGATGAAAGCACAACATTTGTTTCAGAACGCTTACTTGGCACTTCCTCCGCGGCATTACAACGGGTAAGCTTGGTAGACTGCCGGCTGGCCCAATCCTTAATCACCAGTAAATACTTCAGTTCTGTTGTATGGTTTAAGTGCTTGTGAACCTTTCACCACAAGTTGCAAAGAGTAGGACAATGCAATAGAGTTTGTGTTTTTATAATATTTCATTTATTTACTTTGTACCAGTGCTTGTGTTAGTGACTTATAGCTATTTTCATGAACTTATTCTACGTCGAACATCCACAAAGTTGTTCCTGCTTAGGATTTTGGACCTAGGTAACCAAGTGGGACTAACCGTGGGACAGGGGCTTGTCCAAGGTCAAAGGCTGGCGGGGCATGCTAGGAGTTGTAGTTCCACAACAACCAGAGAGCCGCAGAATGCCTGCCTCTGTTCTAGACTGCATCAAAAACTGATAACCAACAATATTATACATGAGTTTATTGAATGTCGCTAAATAGCCAAGCGAGATGTCCTATTTCATTAACTGTGATTTCTCTTCTGCGTTAAGCATTAGGTTTTATAAGTTGATATTTACTGAGCAGTATTTAAAAGGCAACTTCAGTAAACATAACGTGACAGGGATTGCGGTTCTCCAAGACAACCTGATACACTTCAGAAGGGCCGCACATCACCCTTAATCTCAGTAATAAGTTAAAACAATCCATTTAATCAAAGAGACGCCTATCTGTACTGAAGCTGGGTACACACTACACTGTTTTCGTCCAATAATCGTCTCAATCAGCCGACATACGACCGCTCAATCAAAATTCGGGTCAGTGTGTGTAGTGACACGATGGTCGAAAGTCTGCCCAAATGGACGATTCATTTGGTTGGTCGTACCGTTTAATATTTTCGCTCCAATCTCGTTTCCGCTGTGTAGTGTGTATAAACTTCCGACCGATCCACAACTGTGAGTATGAAATTACAGTCATTGCTCACGACAACATGGCTGTAAAAAGTCGCTAAAGGGACGTCCGCTCTTCCCTTTATCGTCCTAAACAAGGCTAGTGTGTATGCAGTCCATGGACCGAGCGATCGGACCATCGATCGCATGTAAAATCGCTCGGCATAAAAAGTTTGTCGCAATTTCTGTAGTGTGTACCCAGCTTTACATATCAGTAGGCATTTTAAACAAGGGTTATAAGCTATAACAAACACATCTAACAACAGAGCAGGAAGGAGATGAGGCCGCAGCGAAAGGGTCAGACGGCTGTCAGTGGCCCGTTATTAACATAGCGCATTACATGCACTGGTTCAGCAGCAAAGTGTCCCTGGATACAATTTTAAGTGTTGTTATTACACCGAACATCTGTACCTATAACCAGCCTACTTGAAAACAAGAAAAAAAACGAAAAAAGCCCTCCAGACATCTTTATATTGTATACCATTGTGTATTTAGAGTCTATAATCATTTTCCTAAATATACTATGTTTAATTTGGACTCAGCAGCATCCCCCAATAACTTGGCTTCCCGGTGTGCCCCCGCGTTCCACATTCCGGCAACGGTTTTATGGGCGAAGGGAAAAAAAAAAAAAAACTACAACAACAACAATAAATAAACAGCAGAAACGTATCTGGAATTTACAAAGATGTTCCAGACCGGCTAAACAAGATCATTACTCACTGTACTTAATAATCACTTCCATTTGCTGACTCGGGATGTTTTTCAGCATAAACATAAATAAACCACTAGAAATATAATAACATAAAAAAAAATGAATGTTTCATTAATGTGGCTAATTGATGTGTATCTTGCGACTAATCATAATTTTTCAACATTCCGCTGTTTATCGGAGCAGGTTTATGCGTAGGTCATCGGTTTCAGAGAAGTGATTTATACATGATTGCTGGAAAAGAGTAATTGACATCACACATCTTAAAAAATAAAATGTAATTTGAAATATAGTATAGTAACATAAGATGTGGATGATGTACATATGATTTTATGGAGTTATTGACTTTTTGGGCAAAGTGCTCCAGATTTTGTGCAGTAGCGAAACAAGCGGTAGCTTCACCCACTTCCACGCTGGTGGTCAGGGTTGCCAATGCTTTAGAATACTGTTTCCTGACTATTTTATAAAAACCTACGGGCAGACAATTTAATTTATACTGTAAGCTCCACTGGGGCAGGGACTGATGTGAATGATTATATATTCTCTATAAAATATGCTTTGTAATATGTTGACCAGGGGCGGATCTAGACTTTATGTTTAGGGGGGGGTGATTTTGCATAATCACGCCCCTCCTTTGCTCTGATTGGCTGGCCTGCGTTAACCCCGCCATCCGACCGCGATTGGCCCGCCCCCTCCCGTTGTGGTCGCCGGCTGGGACCACTCTGATTGGCTGGCCCACATTTAGCCCCGCCCCCCGCTCACGCTTAAGCCCCACCCCTCCCGTTTTAATCGGCGGCTGGGACCCAGCTTTTTGCTGCTAGGGGGGTGCGAATGCCCCGATCGCCCTCCCCTGGATCCGCCACTGATGTATTACCATTGACCATGTATTGTCTTATGTAGACAACCGTTTCGAAATTCTACCAAAATTCACCAGTTCCATGACCATGAACATGGTATAATATAGCTTCCAACTATCCTGATTTAGGCGGGACAGTCCCAATTTGAGGGCCCTGCACCATCATAATTGGGACAGCTTTGTCTCGCGGGTGGGAAAGTTGAAAGACATCCTCTGTTCACTGCTGCAGTCAACGGGTGCCGTGCGCATCTTACACTGGTGTGTACGGCAATGAATGGGTGGGGAAGGGGGAGAGTACCAAACAGTCTAGCACTTCAAAAGCACTAAGCACACGCCCAGGGGTGTGGTCATACCTCCATTCTGACATGACCACGCCCCCATTGTCATGCCCCCTTGACCCGACTGAAAAACAGGCAAGGTTGGTAGGTATGGCATAATCGTCAAAAGATTTAAACTTGTGGGTTGTTATCTCAGTTCGCAGATCATGTTCGACGTTCAATGTGCATTCGAGGTACGGCGTATGCGTTTGTGGTTTACATTAAGACTCATCTTTTTCTTTCCCTTCTTTTTTTTTTTCAAACATGCACAATTTAAATTAATAAAAAAGTGTCTATATTTTTTAAATGGAACCTCGAACAAAAATGTGTTCAAAATTCGCCGTCCAAGGCCTTTGGCGCTCAAGATTCGCTGTCGGCATTCAAAAGAAGGACAGAATATAGATGGAACAGGTTCAAACATGGAGTTATAGCCCAGTGCCACTCTCCCAGTCTGATAGAAGTAAGAGATGCTGTCCCAGTTTACTGTAATCAGACTAATGACATGTAATATATGATTCCGTGCTATGGGATATAGAAATACATTCTACTTGGACCATTTTATTAAATATTCTACAGCCTATATGTTTTGGTCTTTTTCCAGTAATCTGCCCTTCTATGACTTTAACCAGACTACAATATAGAACCTCGCAGACAATTAAACAGTCTATATGCTATGCCACAGCAAACAAATAGTTAAATGACCTCTTTAAAATAAGTAGGGCCCCTTAAATATTTACATGGAGCCAGGTATCTGGGGGGGAAGTAATGTCCTTCTGCTAATCAGCTTCGCACACTTCAACTTCCTCCTTTCAGCGAGCTCCCAAAATTAAAGACCTTTAACCTGTGTTTCCAGTAACTTCAGAGGGGAAAGGAATCGATACAGAATGAGGTTACAACACTAAAACACTCCTTTTTCTCTCCGTAATGCTGCGCTGATCCATCGCATTGAAAACCAGGACCACTTATTTCATCACTGCAGACTTTTGTCTCGGTTGCCCCTGGTCCTGACACTCTCCTGATGGTTTCAATTTTCTGCTCTTCGCTTTTCTGGTTTATGGCTGGTAGTATTAAAAGCCGGAGCATATCCCTTTGTTCCCTACTGTATGAAACTCTTTGCCGTCTTTCATTCTTCCTCCGTGTCTCCCTCTCTGGTGTACGCTGTGTTTTTTTTTCTCCCCTACTTTAGTCTAATCTTCATGATTTGGCAGTAATAGCACACTGTGTTTATACTTGCCATAAATGTCATGGTTAAATAATATACATTTACACGTTCCCCTGCTACACAGAGAATTATCTGGGGCTCTGAGTGTACAGGAATGCCCTCTAAGGCATGCAGCATATACAGTACACTTTATGTGTTATATACAGCCATTCTGCCAGGATATTTAGCTGCACAGTTTAGTATATAAGCTGTAGATTATTATCTCAGTTTAGGTTCAATCATTGGAGGGAATTCAATAAGCCGCGAGGCGTCTCTGGAATGTCCGCGAGATGAGATTTCTACCATTATGTGCGCGGCATGATGTCCACTCGGCGGCAATTGAATCTCCCCCATTATCTAGAGTTTGGAATATCCCCCAAAAAGCAGTAAAGAAAACCTCAACCATGACTGTATTCAACATCAGAGACAACTTTCTACATTACTCAATGAACTACAACTCCCCACATTCTTTTTCAGCCAATGGCAGAGGAAGACGTTGTAGTTCATCAAGATCGGTGGAGTATCACAAACTAGCTCAAGTTATATACCTGCTTTTGAAGTCTTCCCACGTTTAGGTTCACACGGAATGTCAGGAGAAAAAGGTGGTGTTACACCGACCAATCAGATGTTAGATTTCATTTTCTAAGCTGCAACAAAAAATGTCTGATTGGTTGCTGCTGGAGTGCTTCCCTATTGGTTCATTGACAAACTCCCCAAACAAATTCTGGATTTAAATACGAATTGCTGCATTTTATAGTAATCTTTGGGAGAACTTTGAAAGCAGAGGGTGACCAATGCAGTTGAAAGCTGCGTATTATTACTGCTTTCTGTTGGGATTAACCTGACTAAAGAACAAAACCAATAATCTCTAAATCCCTGTAGAGTTGCCTTAACATTTAAAGGAACAGTGAAGCCTCCAAAAACATTTCTAATCACTCCATCACAATACCTATCTCAGCCCTGTTGTGCCTGTCCGGTAAGGCCCCTCTTTTAGTCTTCAGCAATGTTTCTCCAGCAGGGCTTTTCAAGGAAGCCCTGCACCATGGTCAGATAGATCATGATCATGTTTATTGTGACAGAGAATAATATTTGGAGGGTTACCAGTCGTTTAAAAGGTTGCTATGTTTTTCATTATATTATCTAGCAGTATTATCTTTTGCACATTTGTACTTAAAGAGAATTTGCAGTATACAAAACAAAAAATGAATCATTATATGAAATCACATTCTGGATCCTGTGAAGGAATTTGGCTTACGGACGGGCACCGATCTGGGATTTAATGCATCAGTGGGGCGGAAGACACGTGTGGCTATACTCTGTTATCACAGCCTTTATGCTGGTCCGTTGAAAGGTTTCATAACATGCAAAGAGTTCCCGCTTCCTCTGAACAGCTATTATAACTTCTCACTACATAAGTTATTCATGAACATTTGATGAGGCTGTTTGATACTTAGCATCAACTGCTGCAGATTTCTCTCAGAGAACTGACATAGCAATTACAGGGACAAAAAATGACATGCCACACAGGTGCAATAAAGAAAATATTGATGTTTGGAGTTAAAGAGACACTCTGTTTGCAATTTGGAGTGCATATTCCACACACACGCACAAAAACAAGCAATTTATCTATCTGTGTAGGTAATGAGTATATATCACGCAGCGTTCAGCGCGGTCAGACGAGAACTGATGAGGGACAGACATGAGAGAAACTTAAAGTGCACCAGTCATCTGTACACTGTGGAGGCGAACATTTTTTCTGGTGAACCATTATTCACGAGAATGAAGTTCATTATAGATGCAACCATTTGGTGGATTGAATCACGGGTCCTTATTACATCCCCCCCTACCCCGGCACGTGCTATAACTGTATTGATAGATCGGATATTTTGATTCCAACTGGGGCCCTACCTGCGCGGAGCTTGTATATTCTCCCCCTGTTTGAGCAGCCCACTTCCGCTTCACATGACCTCAATTGCATCATGTGATCTCCTTCCAGGGTCGTAACTAGGACTGTGCGGTAGGGCCGACCACCCAGAGGGCAACACGGAAGGAGGTGGGCGCAGTTTATGAATATTTTAGGTTCATTCGGTTAAAATTAAGGGCTAGGCGGGTGGCATTTTTGTTTCTCGTCCCAGGTGCTAAAATGTTAAGTTATGGCACTGCCCCCTTCACCCAACACGGGCGGGGGGATATGGTGTTGGCTATGGAGTGCCAGCAGCCAATCTAGAATCCGATGGGTTTAATCTTAACGCTACGCACCAGTGTGCCTCAAAGTTCTCTATTTCATATATTTGGCTTCCATGTGACATTTAGATGTGCAGATGGAGCGCGCTTGTTATAGACGTGATGTGATTGGATGCCCTCTGTGGCATCCAATCACGCGATTTGTCTAACATGAATGTGTTCCGTTTGTTTACTTAAGTAGCGATTTTATACTGTCTCACCATCTATTGTCAACGACAGCTCTACAGCATACATCATTTCATTAGCAAATTATCATTTTCCTTCATCTTCCTTTCTTGTTTCCTTTTAGATTCAATATGTAAATACAACCTTCAGCTATTGCTGCGAACATACTGTTTGCTAAACGTGCCGTGTTTTTGGTATACCCCCGTTCATGTGTCTCTTCCTAGGTTATACCAATTGATATTAACTTTTTGAACGATCGGCTGTTTAATGCGCAGTGAGCACTTATTTAAGGCAATTAAGTGAATGTCAATAACAATTCACATCATTACTAAGGTAAATTAAACTGTAATCAAGAAATCTGACCTAATGTCCTAGAGTATAAAATAATCAGTGTATTTTATCAGGCATGGAGAAAACAGGCTGATTACAAACTGTATCTGTAAATGTATTTTTTTGGCTTCAACAAACTTTGTTCACACAACAAAACATTTTTATTTACTCCCCCCCCTCTAGATGTGTTTCCTCCAGGACAAAAGTTACCGTTACAATATAACCTCTTTAATGAAACACAACAAGCTCTATGTTGTTAAATCTAAGGCAGCTTTAAGGCATTGGAGCTAGGTATTTTATTTTACAGTTGTATACTCACCACTTAACTGTGAAAGATATTACTTAGAAAAGATGATTCCTAAAAGGGAACTTTGGAATCTTATTATCCCTTTGGGCTAGATTGGCCAATCTTTAAAGAAAAAAAAGGTTATACCCCTTTCATTTCCTATCCACAGGACAATATTTTACCAGAGTACGAGGTCACGCGGAAAAAAAAGAGCCACCAGGCTTTTGCCATGTGATGTATGGGTTTCCAAACAGAGTCAGGACCATGGCTTGCAGAGGCAAATCATTACCAATTTTAATAGCACAAGGAATATAGTGGCTGATTGATTTTGCCCACTCAGGTAGCTAAGAGTCATTAGATGGTAAGGCGGGGAAGAAGAGGCAAGGCTAAGAGCAGTCTAAAATACACTGTGTTTGTCAGCAACAGACTCAGAGTTTTATACCTGCTTTAATTTAATATACAAATCTTTTGCATTGAATACTGAAATAATCACTAAACCTACAGAACTTCTGAGTTTACGATGAAAATAATCTTAAAAATCAAATATCTAAAAATACATGTGTACAATTTCCTATAACGCGATGTATTTTAAATTGTATTTGTTTTATTAGGTAGCTGACTGCAAGGTTTTGTGTTCTGTGTCATTTCAATAGATGTTTGGTTTACTCATGATAGGATTTTGGTTGCAGTTTCACACTACAGTGACAGGGCCCAGAGCAGTGAATGAAGTGGGCCGGTATACAGTGGTATGCCATACTACTACTACTATCAAATTCCATTCATTTATATTTTCATTAATGCCACTTCTAAATTTCCACTTCGACCACTGGTCAAAAGTGTGGCGATCAGCATCACATGTCTCCACGGGTGCCGAGTACGGTCAGATACAAAGATCACAACATTAACGGTGGCAATTATGATGGGGGCAGATGGGGGGATCCACTGGCACAGCTGAGTGAATTGTGTGTGAAAAAAGTGACTGTGATAACTAATGGTTTCCTATTGGTGCCCGTGGTCACACCCCTTCTAAGATGCGTGTTCAGCTTTCCCTGAAGTTGATTGCGCAGCCTAGGGGCGGGGTGCATGCAATCATAGACTCCCAGGCTGAACATTTAGCTCGGGGGGCTCAAAAAGGGGGCAGTAGAGTGGGTGTCTAATGATGTGTGAATAGTCCTAGGCCAAATATTTACACCAGAACCCAAAGACCTTGAGTTGTGGAATAACACAGCCTAGGCAAACATCTAAGGCTGAAACCTTTTACTAAGAGCAAAAGCAGGCTACATATCCAGAAATGTGTTTCCTGTGCGGATCTGACTAGTTTCAGAATCCTCTTCTCTGCCTTCCACAGCTTTGGATGGTGGTCTAAAGAAGAGAAAGGAGTGTTTCACTGGGTAATAATGCACAAACTATATATACACAGTAGGGCCCATAACTACAGCTCTGTCCACTAGACTGTAAGCTCTCTCCCCTCCCTTTATTTTCACACCTGTGTTGTTTTTGTCTACTATGATGGTCCTTGCTCTGTGGCAACTTACAAATCAACAACAACAGGGACTATTGTGATTTTAAACCATCATTGCCAAATGATCTTAAAGCTGATGGAAATGTCAGTACCCCTATGCTGGTAAACCTGTTTATACATCACAGCCTACACCAGATCATTATTAGCCAGGATCAATGCAAACCAATATAGACCAGATAATGAATGCACCCCCTGCGCTACAAGACAGGTAGGTTCAAGATTTAATGCCGACTTCCAATAGAGTCTCTTATATATATTTCCTTTTTTTGTTTTTATGTCCTGATTTTCCTGTTAGTAATTCATGTCATAGAAAAGAAACATAGTAAAACACGAAAGAGAAACTGAAGAATCTCATAAAAGTATACTCAATAGCATCTCCAAAAAAGTTAAATGAAAATACATTAACAATCTCTCTTTTTTATAATAAACCTTTTCTTGCTGTTAAGAAGTGACCGCTAGCCCAGAAAGAAACATTTGTTGTTCTTGCTTTTAAGTTAAAAGTTATGGGAGACAGGAGACAAAAATAACAATAAATAGTAGTATTAGTGATGTAATAGTTTTTTCTAGGACCTTACACCATGCTTCAAACAACTGATGAAATGATGGTTTCGTCGATGACATTTTAAAGGGGATACAATGTTATTACCCCCTGTACAAATGAAATATACTCTGCTAACCCCTGTGGTGATCACAAACACCCAAATACCACACAATAACCCATGAGATACAAGGCCATGAGCCCAAGCAGTAATGAAAGTTATATCAAACAGGGGTTGTCACTACAAGGAAAGAGGGTGTCACTTAAAGATACAATGAAGAAAATATATTGTGAAGTTGATTTCTATATGGGATAATGTGTCCCTAGTTTAAATGATAAGGATAGTAGTCACAGAGGGGCTCTGTTATCATATAAAGGCACATATAGAGGTGACCTATAATAAGTATTATAAATAAGAATTTACAGAGGGAGTCGTTATCCTTTATAATGCACAAATTATAGTAATGCCATCAGAACTCACCATTTATAAGCATGGAAGTGATGATGTCAGAATGCACACAGGCATTATTTATAAAGTTTCTACATATATAAGACTCACTCATGCTTTATAAAAATTTATATTTTGTGAAATTTTGAACAACAAAAATGCATAATAGGAAAATATGATAATTTGTCATTTTGTGCCATGGCCCAGTCATCACCTCCTAAAACCACATTAGTATTTAAATAATTAAGGGCTTTGTCTAAATGACAGTGTGCTAAACATAAAACTACACTGCTGCAATAACTTTTCATATCTGTTCCTTGAGAGCAAGGGCCGTCTTTCTTTTTAAACTGCTAGAATCCTGCTTAATATCTATTGTGTGTCTCATTTGCATCTCATTTGCATACCGCAGTCACTGGCAATTAGAAAGTGTGCAGCAGGGAATGGAAACTTGAAATTAAAGGTTTTAAATACTGTTAAATAAATACAAAAAATATGGTTAATATTAAGGACACGATGCATGTTATATAAAGATACCTCTGCTATAGGATGAATTGTATATAAGCAATTTAAATGTTGATAGGTGAGTTACGAACCTACATGCTACATGTATGAACCCAAAGGGTTAACCCACAGAGCCAGGCAGACTGACACATACACATCTTATTGCAGGGTTTCCCAAATCCAGTCCTCATGACCCTCTAACAGGGCATATTTTCTATATCTTTTTGATGATTACAGGTGTCTTAATTACTGACTGACACATTGTAACAGATCCACAGGTGGTATAATTATTTCACTTGTGATTTGGAAAACCTGCACTGTTAGGGGGCCCTGAGGACTGGGTTTAGGAAACACTGACATATTTTTTTGCTTTATTTGTAACATTCTCAATACACTTAGTCATTTTAATTTTTTTTTATTCTGATACTGATTATATATTTAAAACAGTAATTCCCATAAAAAAAAAATCAGGTGTGTTTTTATTAACATAAATCACTGTCCCTTGTTTTTTTCCTTCAGGCCCCTATTAATGATTTATTATTCTGGGCTACCATGGCAACCACAGTCACATGGCACATGATGTAGTGTGTAGAGAACCTTTGGAACGCCCCTCTGAGCTCTTCCTGCACTGTTACATCCTCCTTCTCCCTCCTCTGACATCACATCACATGCTGAGGATCCTGTGTCTGTGTAGCAAACTGACTGTGTCTGTGTCTGGCAGCCATTTTCTTTGTCAACCAGAGAGCTTTTAAAAAGGAAATAATGATTTGTAGTAGGATAGCTAAGACAAATGACTAACCAATACATGCTTTAAAGGTGCTTAACTTGCTATTTAAAGAAAAAGAATACATCTTCCATATGGGACTGCTGTATTTTAAGCGCATTTTTATTACAAGTTCTCAAATTTAATATACATTATTTACAGTAATTCCATCTTCATACATATCTCATTATAATTATAGTTATTCTTTTGTTTATTTAATGCACTGTGTACGTACATTGACAACAAAATTGGAGTATTCTGTAGATTGTTTGGTTCAGGACAATGCTTTACTGGCCCCCGGGGTCTCAAGTATTACCTATGTATAAAGTTTGCAGGAAATAAAATAATAAATCCATTTATTCCTTTCGCTTCCTTTTTTTAAGAATTTTTTTTTTCAGGAACCACTGAACAGCAATCTAATGGGATAATAAAAAAAACAATAAAACAACAGGTGTTTAGCACATTAATGTGGTTTATTGTTGGATCAAGGGATGAAAAGTGACTGAACAGTTTGTCAGATTTTAATTAATTTGCATTAATAATGATACCCCTCACTGCGAAGCCAAACTGCTCTCTCTTTTTTTTTTTTAATATTTGAATATATTTTCTGATGAGCTATAGAGAAAAAGCATTGCCATGCTAGAACAATCTAATTGTATACTGTATGAATTCACGATGTACGAAAAGCCATAAATCTGTGCTAATTACCTACAACGTGGAGGAGACAACATCTCGCAGTACAGCGGAAACTTTGCAACTGTCGGTTTAACCAATTAAACGCAACAACACACTTCTACACAGCATACAATAAAGCGAAAGGGGAAAAAAACACAAAACGCGTTACAGTAGCTCTGGCGGCTAGTAGAGGGGGGGGGGGGGGAGTGAAAGCCCGGACTACTATCATTTCAAAATCACTTGATACATCAGTGGCGCACGCAGGGGGGGTTTCTGAGTCTCTAGAAACCCCCCCTGCGCTAACTAAGTGGCCACTGTCCTATACAGCAGCCGCGGCGCTGTCAAAGAAGCGTCCGCGGCGGTGCTGTATTGTATACAGCAGTGCCGCGGACGCTTCTTTGACAGCGCCGCGGCTGCTGTATAGGACAGAGCTGGCGAAACGGAGCTGCTGCTCTCTCTCGGGTTTTTTTTGGTCAGCGGGGGGAAACCCCTCCCCCCCCCCCACCCCCCCCCCCGACAATACTCCGTGCGCTCCTGTACATGCTGGCTGAAATGTTCACATGAGAAGATAGATTACGAAGGCATCAAAAATAGATAATTTATATACGATCTTTTCTTTTTCAAATGACATTTTAATTAAAAAAAAAAGGGATACAAGCAAAGTGAGATATTGACCGTAATTTTCCACTGATAATTACATCCTTCCCTGCCCTTAACAAACATCCATCTCCGTCATAAATTGCACAAAGCTTATAGTCGGCGACTAAAAGGTTTTTAAGATGGAGGAAAAGGTTTTGAACACGAATGGAGAATCCAGGGTAGGGCTTGGACTTTAACGGGACCGTTCCCTGTTACCCCCATGCACATTGTCATATGTATCCGCAAATCTACACCAAGGACCATGACCCAGGTCTGCAAATTTAAACCTGTTAGTCAGACAAGTAAGCACGATTGCGCAAATAGAGAAGCATCAATCCTTATTGCCTAAACATCATTTAGAATTTGGAGATCTATTTCATACACTACGCATAAGGGTGCAGTAAATAACTTGCTTATCTAGACTTTTTGCATAGTAAACAGTAACTGTAAGCAAGAAGACTCAGTTGGGTAACAGGAGTGAAAACTTGATTTTCACAGTTGACTTGACGCCTCCACAGTTTAACACCGGCTCTGGAATTTCTTCCCATGCTAAGAGGGAGCTGATAAACATTCTAGCGCTGTTCTGGCAGCCAAGACGTTAGCAGTGTACAGAAAGCAAATTCAATTATGCTGTGGGCAATTTCTAATTATCTGTACAGTGGGCCTGTGTGTAGCACACTTGGAGAATCTCACCCCCATAGTTTTGAAAATGAGAACAAAAATAAGTCTCATGGAGGTATTGAATGATGGGGAGCATGACTTCCTGCATAGGTTTTATTACCTAAAGTGCTGTGAATATTAGCTCCTTGTTCACCCATAACTATCATTAAAACATGCTAAATAATTGGCTGCAGTTTACATTTTCCATGAGACATAATGTCAATATATTACCTTACTGTTTTAATGTTCTGAAACACTCAGGACGCACTTCCTATTATGATGTTTAATTCCTTACTTTAAATCCTGTCGTCAATTTCACAGCATAGGCCGGGTAATCTCTGTTTACTATTTCTTTACAATAAATAGCGTACTGGTTAAAATGCAGTAAACACGCTTTACTGATTGATATTATTTAGATCAATAATCAATATTTATACCCTATTTCTGATAATGACCATGCTTTGAAATATTGTCAAGCTGTTGTCTATCATTTCTCCTGTTCTGTGTTCTGTACGCACTCCTCAGAGTCTTTCCTTATTATGTATTTATGAAAAACTGCACAGTGCTACTTCTCTTCTTCTGTCTACAGCAACATCTACAATTTCTTGCAATGCACCCTATGCAGGATGTGTGAGAGGTATTTGAAATGTTAAGAGTTAGTGGAATGAAAACTATTGCAGACAACGTCTAATAGCCTTCAGTACACAAAGCATGCATACTGTATATACACACTTAAGAATGATATAAAATAACCCTGTCCTAGAATAGTCTACAAACTATTCTGTACCATCCAAGTTAGAAAAGAAGAGCTGGGTGCCTACTCTCCGTCCTAGAGACTAATATTAGTTACATGTTGTTTACAATTTGTTCTTGGAAGGATTTTATTCTGACCTGGTTTCATGTTTTGCAATGCTCTATAACTAAAAAAAACTGCAGTTTAACTTCTTTCACTGTGAATGCCGTATGCAATACTAATTTGTATATTATTATTCTGTATGTATGAACAAATGCACATTATAACTGTGCTTGCTCTGTATGCTTTATACAATAGTCGATATCTCTACTTATTCTCTGTGTAGCTGTGAAGCTGCACAGCAAAACTTCTCTTGTATGTACCGTCACACATAAATCTGAGTATGACTTCATAAAAGAAGGAAAAATGGCACTTGCCATACAGGTTGCCATTTTTACACAATTTTAAATAACCCTCATTGTCCCTTAGATTGTAAACTGCAGGGCCCTCCATCCTCATGTCCTCTACCTCCTGTTTACCTCTGCCCCCTGCCCCTCCCTCTTTTCTCCTACTTTCTTCACTCCCAAACCTCCCTCCCTCCCCTCCCACTCCGTCTGTACACTGGTAGTCTCTCTTACCTCTTTGTCTTTGCACCAGCTCTCTGCTGAGTTTGTACTTTTTGTACTTATTGCACCTTGTAATGCCCTGTATGCTGTGTACTGTTGTCCCTTGCTCTATGTACGGCGCTGCGGACCCTTTGTGGCACCTCATGAATGAACGATTATAATAATTGTTTTTCTAGAGCTATTGCTTTCCAATTTTGCAACCCTGAGATGAGTTTTTAAACTCCTTATATACAGCCCTTGGTCAGTAAAGGGGCCGCAGGTTACAGAAACGCCTGTTTTTACTGTAGCCCATTTGGACATTGGATTGTCAGAGTAAAATGTTTGTGCAACCTTAGTGTTACAGTCAGTGGTGGAAGTGGAACTTTAGAAGTGAGGTATGGAAAATGGAATGGAATGTGATAGTGTTACAATGAAGGCAGTAGGAGAAGTGGCGGTATGACATATCCCTCTATACCCCCACTTCCACCTCTGTACAGTGGCGGATCCAGGGGGGGGGGGGCGATTGGGGCGATCGCCCCCCCTAGCAGACACTTGCTGCCGACGGCTGCACAGTATGTGCAGGTCCGTCCAGCCGTGACAGGCAGGGACTGTGCTGCCCGGCTGCTCTGACTATGTTTAAAACACAATCAGAGCAGCCGGGCAGCACACTATCCCTGCCTGTCACGGCTGGACGGACCTGCACATAGTGTGCAGCCGTCGGCAGCCTAAGATGTTAGAAAGGGGCGGGGCCTTAATCGCTCCCCCCTAAATCACCCCGGGTACAGTCGTTTTCTAGATCCGCCCCTGCCTCTGTATATATATATACGTATATATAATGTAACTGACTGGAATGGGCGCCCGGGACCCCAGAGGGTGAGCCTCCAGATGACCGCACCCCTGTTCTACAAAGTCCGCGTTTCCCCATAACAAACTAACGGTCACTTTTGGATCTCTGTTCTCGGACGTGCTTTAGCAGATTAATTTGCCAGCTAAACTCAGTATTAACTTCCTCCGCACAGATCCATCAGGCTAAATTGGCCACACACTGCAGAATCCGAGCTTCATTGGAAGTCATGATGTGCCATGTTCTACTTATAGCCGGCATTGACGGAGCTCCAGATGCCAGGTGATCAGAATTACTGATGCATTACTTTCATAGCAGTTTGTTTTATGACTTGGCAGGTCTAGCGTATATAGATTCAGCTGTGCTTCATTACCATACGGTAACGACAGCCCTACAGAAAGGTTACATGATGCCATCAAACATGGTCAGCCTTTTCTCTCCTAGATTCTATAGTCATAGGTCATATTTTGTTATTAAACAAACATCTGGGAAGAGCGTGTTTTGCATTGTGCATCTGTAGTATTAATTAGGGGTCCCTCAGGATCCAGGAGGGAAGGGAAAGGATTATTCCTTAGGCAGCATTGACTAAACTGGCAGTTTGATCTATGAAGATGGAGAGCTGACGCTGCTGCTTTTATAGAATAAAAAATACTGATGTGGTCATTCTATGCATTATGGATAAAAAATATTGATGGCAGGCACCGAGCCATTCTTCTCTCTTGTACTGAAATAGTCTGGAAAATGTTGATGATTTATACATGAAAAAAAAAGCTAAATTTGAGTACAGTACCTGAAACAACCTCTTGTACATAGTTGTTATCCTACCGGTTTAGCATCAGACTATGGTTTATACTGTATGTGAACTTTGGGCCCAGGCGACCATCCTTACTCAGGGGAAGTGAGGATGGTCACCTAGGCCCAAACCTCTCACCCTCTGCTCTACCATTCACTTGCATCTGGTCCTTCAACCACCTTAGGCTGGGTACACACTATACAAAATTTCTCCCAATGCGATATCATTAACAATTTTACCAAAATGCGCTCTTCATCTGTCATAACCAGTGCTCTTTTTGTAAGAAAAAAGGTGCCAGAACTCACCTCTTTCTGCCCCCTCATTTTTGTGTAGCCCTCTCTTTCTGCCCCCTCGTTTTTTCTGTAGCCCTCTCTTTCTGCCCCCCTTGTTTTCCTGTAGCCCTGTCTTTCTGCCCCCTCATTTTTCTGTAGCCCTCTCTTTCTGCCCCCCCCCTTGTTTTTCTGTAGCCCTCTCTTTCTGCCCCCTCATTTTTCTGTAGCCCTCTCTTTCTGCCCCCTCATTTTTCTGTAGCCCTCTCTTTCTGCCCCCTCATTTTTCTGTAGTCCTCTCTTTCTGCCCCCCCCTTGTTTTTCTGTAGCCCTCTCTTTCTGCCCCCTCATTTTTCTGTAGCCCTCTCTTTCTGCCCCCTCATTTTTCTGTAGCCCTCTCTTTCTGCCCCCCTCGTTTTTCTGTAGCCCTGTCTTTCTGCCCCCTCATTTTTCTGTAGCCCTCTCTTTCTGCCCCCCCCCTTGTTTTTCTGTAGCCCTCTCTTTCTGCCCCCTCATTTTTCTGTAGCCCTCTTTTTCTGCCCCCCCCTTGTTTTTCTGTAGCCCTCTTTCTGCCCCACTCATTTTTCTGTTGCCCTCTCTTTCTGCCCCTATCATTTTTCTGTAGCCCTCTTTCTGCCCCCCTCATTATTCGGTAACCCTCTCTTTCTGCACTGACACTTGTAAATAATATACATTTATTAAGGTTCCAATCCACATTTATTTATTAGTAGAATGTATTAGAGATTATTTATACATAGATAAAACTATAGTAAAGGTATTCATGGTTCAGGTCCCCTAAAAGATAAAGAGTTTAGTCTCCTTTTAAAGCTTTTTAAAACCAGCATTAACCAGGTTTTGACAGAGTAGCGATCACTTCTAGTGGTAGCAAGTTATGAACAATATGAGATTAATACTCAAAAGTATTTTGTTTGGTGGGTCAGTTTGAACTGGTTATTCTGCGGGAAGACACATAGACAACAGTTGGGAGAAGTTGCCCCCCCACCCTTTGTTGAAGATCAAACAAACTTATCTATGACCAGCAGACAACTGGAACATTGTTAACTCTGGACCAATGCAGACCTCTCTAAGTGTTATCTGTGTACATAGTGACATCATCAATTTTTTTTGTAAACTGAAGCAGCATATAAGCAAGCTTCCCTGGGCCATTGTTCTCTACCATCCTGACTGCATAACTAAATGGACCTGGGCCCAGGTGAAGCGCTAGCAAAAATGTAATATATTCGGTTTTTATACTTTCCTGTGTTATTGTTATACCTTTTTATGCATCATAATGGCTTGCTGTAAATCCTGCAATATTTTGCAATTAAATATCTTTGTGCGTTGGAACCTCAATAATCGCATTGGACAGTGTTTATTGGTAAGCGACAAAATGACTTTATTACAGTGTACACAATAATGCGATATTGAGCTGAACGGTTGTTTATCATGTGATTGGCCCGATACTTGGCTGAAAACCCTGTAGTGTGTACTCAGACTTACTTGGACATAAAAAGTTCTCTCTACAACCACTGCTGGCTACTTTCATAACCATATTTCATTGACCAGCACCTTTCCCCAACACTGCACACTGAATCACTAGGACCTCTTACCTGTCATTGAAAAATTCATGAGGCAAATAACTCTCTAAAGGGGGGCCGCCTTAGAAAGGGGGGAGGGGTCCATGAGCTTGTGCCTCCTCCCTTAATCCAGGTCTGACTATAGCTCACAAATAGATCTTTTATAAACAATTTTAGTACAAGTTTATTTTTCCAACAGGCAGCAGGAAAACTAAAGACAATCCATTGCAGATAATTATCTTTTTTTTTATCAATTGTGGGACTGTATTAAAAAAAAATGTAAGGGCGTTCAGCGTGAACAATACACAAATTCGCCTAGCAGCATACAACTATCCCGGATCTCTGCAATAGCTTCACAATGGCAATTATACTTTAACCAAAACAATATAGGTGAAACAATTTGCAGCGTCTCATTTTTAGCTAATGTGTTTGATGGCTGAAAGAAAGAAGGTTGGCATCTCCACGGGGTGCTAACTGGTAATAATTATAGGCTTTAGTCAAAAGCTCTTTGATACAAATTCATCTAGATAAAACAGAGACCAAGACAAAAATTTTATGTTGCATATGTGAGCTTAATAATTACACGTTGGCTGCTTTGTGTCCTCTCCTAATTCATTTGCATACCCTGTGCAATTGTTTGCAAGCCCTGAATCACTCTGATACTAATTACTGTAAGATTCTGTGTTCAGAGAAACTCGGAACAAAGTTAAAATGCATTGTATTTTTATGCTTTATTTCCCTTCTGGAACAACAACAAAAAAAAAGAAAATCTACATTTTTTTCCCCGTGCAAAACAAATCAGAATTTTAGAGCAAATTTAATGGGATCCATAAAAAAAAATTTGCATTTAAAATAGTAATATTCACAACAGCAGAAAAGCAACATTTGAAATGCAAATTACAAAAGAATGTTGAGTTGATTGCATCATATATAATTAATTGGAGAACTAACTAAAGCCTATACAGAATTTAGAGCATACTTACCAACTTTTAGGATCTTCCCTCTGAGAGATCCCCAGGGGCAAACGTAGGATTTGCAGAGGGGGATTCCACACCACACCACCAGTGGGCATGACCAGCATGCATGGGGTCGTAGCTATAATTTTAGAGAGTGCTTGGCTGCTCTCCAACTTTTCCTATTCCCATAATATACATGGGCAATGCTGCGTGCACTACTGTTAGGTGCATGCAGCTCTCTCTTTTCAAACAGAACCGTGTGAAGCGGGGGCAGGGTCCAGCCACCTCAATTATACAGTGCCCCATGCTTAGAGGGGGGTTTCCAGGCACTAGACACTCTCCCCCCCTCGGTTTGCCTATGATCCCAGAGTGGAGATCCTGGTGCTGAGTGTGGAGGTGGGGGGACCCTTTCCCCCGTCCCCTACTACCCAAATGCAGTGATTTGTCAGAAAATATATCTGCGGTTCTAGGAGTTCTAGGATATGACGAGTGACAATAGGCCCTGCTCCCACCCATTTCACAAGGGAAATGGGCTAGATGTGGGAGGTAACACTTCTCTCCCGGGAGTCTGGGGAGCTGCTACAAATTTGAGACGCTCCCGGACATTCCTGGGAGAGTAGGAAACTATGATTTTGAGGGCAGTTGCAAACTGCAGGCCTTAAACAAAATTACCACAATTGCTTCAAGAATGTAATTGTGATAGTTTTAGAGAACATCTATGTTCAAGCATCAACACATGAAAAACTTTACTGTGACCATTAAAGCTATAAACTCACAACATGGATATTTAACTAGAAGAGACAGAGAAGAGGGTACACTGTCACAATAAAGATAGACCACACAGTGACCACATAAAAAACAGCGCCACCTACTGTCCCTCCAGAATAGTTGCTCAAGTAATACTTAGCCTGCAGCTGTTGTTATATTCCAACAGACATAATGCAGAGTGAGCACGTTTTTCACAGGATAATGGATGAGTGTTGGCAAATAAGGGTCATCCCTCATTGCTGCGCCATCGGTGCAATGAAGTGTTGGATTATTCACCTGATCTGCAAAAGCGAGAATTCTTTTTATGTGCTGAGATATTTAAAATATTCCTTTCTAACTCTAAAAATAGTAATTGGATAAACATCCAGAATCAATGACCCCCCCCCCTCCACACACACACACACACACACACACACACACACACACACACACACACACACACACAATGTCCTATACTAATTTGAGCTACAAAGACCATTTTTAAAAAAAAAAAAAAAAAAAGACACCCAATCTAATTATGTAATCATGTTAGTGAATTTACCATCATCACTTCATGTGGTAAGAAATTTCACAGCTTAACCGCCTTTACAGTAAAGAATCCTTCCTTTGCTCTGGGGCGAGTTTAAACTTTTCTATTAGATGGGGAGTGGTTAAGCAAAGTCCTGCTCCTGCCCTATTTTTTATAAAAATCTTATAGAATAGAATTCTGCACTTTGTCTATATGTTATGATGAACATCAGACAATTTGTTGTCCTCAACATGACAAAAAATTAGAGGATTGGCACCTTCTACCATGCAAATCTGTCACACATGACACAGGATTGCAGGTTTGCATCCATTGGAAATCATGAGCTGCTTGCTTTAGTGGTACAGTAAAAACATCTTTCTATCCAATTAACCTAACAGAGACAGGGTGGTTTAATCACACTCACATCTTCTTCTTGGCGACAGGTTCACATTAATGCAAAATAATGAATCAATTCATTAATGTCTTTATATAAATGTTAATAGCTGTCACCGGGAGCCAGAGAGTGAGCTGTTTAAAACCTTTCAAAACATAGACAAACCAGCAGTATCACTGACACAAGATGATGCTTTCACAAGCTAGTGGCACCGATATGCTGCACTTCATCCAATCCGGAGCCAGGGTTATGTGAGCTGAAGGGGTGAACGCTGTCCTTGCAGTCTGATAGGTGAGAGGTCCAGCTGCTGCCTTAACACTTTCATCATCAGAAGATCGGACAGGGCAGTGAGTGGCGGTACACGACAGAGCCCTCTGGCAATGAAAGGGTTAAAATATGACAGCAATGACATGACATCCTGCTCTCTGATTGGTGGATAGTTCCATCTATTCACCAATCATACTGTGACTAGCACCCACCTCTCTGATTGGTGCATGGCCAGCGTCATATACTAGAACTGCGTCTCCGGTTGTGGGAAAGTGGAAAAATCTGAAGTGTAGACGCTAGTCCAACTTCCTCGTCATTAACGTAAACTTCTATGTTATTCTCCTAAAATACTGCTACATCTTTTTGGTTTAAATTATTAATGAAAGTGAGGGAGGCATTGGGGCTGCCTGAATTGTCAAAAAATGATTTGCCACATACCCTTTTCTTAAAATGGAAAATGTAATTTATACTAATGTCTCCAAGTCAACGGGACATCAACAAAACCTTTTCCTCTTGCAAATATCTCTATACAGCACACGAGGAAACAGATTCGCGCTGCACACCCACCGTTTAATTGATGAACTAATGTCTGAGAATAACCTGATTGCATTTGACAGTACTTTAGCAAAACACTGAATCCGAAGCTACAATGCACCCACACACATACATTATTTACATATAAACACATCATTTAATATCTTGATTTTGTTAATCTCCTGAACTTGCTGCATTTCGGCAGTATAGACATTTATACAGGAAGAGAACAATTACATAAATTAATTACAAGAAATTCCCTAACGTGGAAAAGTTCTAATATATTTACCGTGCCGTTGATGGTCCCTGCGTTTCTCAGCATTACAGAAATTTGCATTGCAAGTCTTTTTTTTTTTTATTAGTCTAGTTTCTTTTATGAATAATGTTTGCATGTTTATAGAGAAGTAGTTTATTTAAGAGGAATACAAAGCAGACACTTTTTTTTGGGCCTCAAAAGGTCTTCTCATGACATCACCCCAGTAGACTAGAGTTTAAGAAGTAGCAACAAATATAATATGACATTTTTATATGGGGAAAACAGATGAAAGTTAATAGTTATACATTACAAAGTGTTTCCTATTTAACCGGCTTATTTAAACTAAAATTGCTTAGCTGATCAAATATCATTAGACAGTCCTATTTTTGCTGAACCGATGTAAAAGTATACAAAGCAAGACACAAGAGATTCACCTTATAATTGGAAAACGTGGCAACTGTCAACTAAGCAACCTAACATGACAGGGGTAGCGTACTTTTGGGGGCTTCTCTTCATTATGCAATGTGGTTATTTACTTGCAAGCCTGTCGATCATTTAAATAAAATACTACTAAGGAATTAGACATGAAACAACGGCAGCCACGGTGTATTTATTGAACAAGACGTCTTCCGTTTTCCAAGAAAATGCAATTTAACATTTGAAGTAAAATAAACTTCAGAGTGCGCTCCTACTTTTATCCTTCTATAAAAAAGTGCAAAGTGTTGTGTGTATTACAGATAGGACGGAGCCAGAGCCATAAGTTAGGTGCCGGTGAGACAGGTCGGAAATTGGCTTGGTCGTAACTCATGTTGGTCGATAACGCTGCAGATGTGACCCCCAAGTGATCGTGATGCCTGAGAATGGTCAGGTCGCAACTGATTGGAATATTTTGGGGCTCACACGCAAATGAAGCTGGCATGTGACCACTGTCAGTCTGTTGAGGACACTAACAGGCCCTCGTCTGAGTCGCTGAATTTTCAATATTTCATGTGTGGTCAAATTGGAAATAGATTTCAGCGCTCGGATTAGCCTGTGTGTGGTCTGCATTCCTGTACAAACCGTGATACCTTTGGAACCTCTATGGACTTACTGATATATGGTCCTCTTCATAAAAAATAGCTTCATGGGCTGGCTAGGTAGAGGGACAGGTCAGCATTTGCCCCCCCCCCTCCCCCCTGGCTTGTCCCATAGTGCCTTGGGCTGGGTCACTGGGCAACCTGAATTTCCTTCCTTTAAAATGTTCCTAATAGGCTGCTGAGCTGAGTCCCACCCCCACCCCGGGCTGAAATTTGCCAACCAGCCCCTGATCAGCTTTCCGTCTGAGGCTTGTTCCTATTTGTTGGGTGATATCTGCTCAACATAATATCAGCCAATCATAGATTGCAGATTAAGCCATACAAACAGATAGTATGAGTTCTGTGATGTCATGATATGGAAGACACAGCCAGAAAACAGATAGTATGAGTTCTGTGATGTCATGATATGGAAGACACAGCTAGAAAACAGATAGTATGAGTTCTGTGATGTCATGATATGGAAGACACAGCTAGAAAACAGATAGTATGAGTTCTGTGATGTCATGATATGGAAGACACAGCCAGAAAACAGATAGTATGAGTTCTGTGATGTCATGATATGGAAGACACAGCTAGAAAACAGATAGTATGAGTTCTGTGATGTCATGATATGGAAGACACAGCTAGAAAACAGATAGTATGAGTTCTGTGATGTCATGATATGGAAGACACAGCTAGAAAACAGATAGTATGAGTTCTGTGATGTCATGATATGGAAGACACAGCTAGAAAACAGATAATATGAGTTCTGTGATGTCATGATATGGAAGACACAGCCAGAAAACATATAGTATGAGTTCTGTGATGTCATGATATGGAAGACACAGCCAGAAAACAGATAGTATGAGTTCTGTGATGTCATGATATGGAAGACACAGCCAGATGTCCTGGAGAACAATTGTTGTCAATACGGTACCGCAATATCACGGCTTTCTCTTCGCAACCCTAAGGCAAAGTACCTTCGGGTCCGTTCCGGAGGCACTACCCTCTTAGTTGAATATGCCCCAATGTTTGCATGCATGAATGTATGTAGAAGCATGTTATGCTACAATTGTAATACTACTATTTATTTATCAAGTTTTCCCCACACCTCTTAGATTGTAAGCTCCTGTGGTCAGGGCCATCATTACTTTCTGTTTCATGTCATTATATGTAGTTTGCTTGTATCAAGATCCCATGATCAATGTACTGCTCTGCATAATATGTCAGCACTTTATAAGTAAAGGATAATATTAATAAAAATAATAATAATATTTCAGTATCTATTAATCTCACTAATAACCTTAAATCCAATAAGAAAGTTTTAAAACATTTATTATAGACATCAATACTCACCTCTTTCTCTCCTGTGTCCTGGCAACAATGAAATTAATATATAGTCGCTAAAGACTGAAGATGAAGACTTTAAGACTAGTGAAATCCACGAAAAGCAAAATTATAATTACATCTTTAGGGCTTCACTTTGGGGATAAAAGTAAAATACCAATATTTCAGACATATTTTAATAGCTACATATAGTAAAGCCTGAAGTCTATTGCATTCGGAATGACCAGCTGTCCTTCCCACATTATATATTACACATTCTTCAAAGTAGTCAGGTAACCTCAGGTCATAATAAAAGTTTAAAAAGTTCACTAGACTTTAAATAGATTTTAGCATTTGGGGACATGTATCTATTATGTAGCGAATGTTATAGAAAC
This sequence comes from Mixophyes fleayi, assembly GCF_038048845.1. NCBI lineage: Eukaryota > Metazoa > Chordata > Amphibia > Anura > Limnodynastidae > Mixophyes > Mixophyes fleayi. The sequence continues at coordinate 86,637,725 of NC_134412.1, read as the reverse complement.
TGAGCTATAATAATGGGTGCTCTGGGTCATTTTTCCCCGAGAGCATTTCTGAAAGGACGTTTTTCATCTTAATTGTATATATGTCCCTGGATCTATACTGCTCAGCTTGATACCTTTAAGAGTGTGGTTCAGTAAAATGTATGCTTTATGAAATATAATCTGTACATTTGATAACAGGGGGAAACCATTAAGGGTGGTTTATGAATGTTCAACAATGATGGTGCAGCGTATAGTATTGTGACATAATGACCCATATGGGCGTATCAGGGATAATGATAAAGAAATTTGGGCTAGAGACACTTGTGATACTCTTTTTATGCCACACATGCAAAAAAAAATTATTTTCTTATGTGGAATGATATAATCAGGTTCACAATTGGGGGTAAATGTATCAAGCTACGAGATTGTGGTGGGTTTGAAAAGTGTAGGTGTGGCCTATGGCAACCGATCAGATCATTTATCAAGTACATTCTACAAAACGCCAGCTAGAATCAGATTGGTTGCTATAGGCAACATCTCCACTTTTTAAACCCGCTGCAAACTCGTAGTTTGATATTTTTGCTCGCTGGAGTCTCCCAAATTTTAAGGGAGCATTCCTGGACTCCTGGGAGTGTAGCCCAACCTCCCAGATTCAGTATTTCTTTCTTGAGAAGTGGGTAGGATGGGGCTTTGGTGACGCAATTTGCGCCAACAGGCCCGCCTCTTCTGCACAAGGATGCGAATTGAGGCCGTCATGACCCCAGTCGCGCCCACACCACCCAGTATGTGTTTCTCCTGCACTGCTCCTGAGAAAATAGGCACAGGCAGATTTTACGGGGGTAGTCCCAAAAACCAGAATGTGGCTGTACTCTTTGCTATGTAGGAAAACAAGGCACATTTAAGCAAAAGGAAATAGTCTGTGTGTCCACATATTTTGCAGTTCATAAATTACTTTCAATTGTCTAGACTCAAGGCAGCCACTGTGCCACACTGTTAATGAGTGGCTCATGCCTCACAGTGCCTCATGCCAAGGTGACGTCAGTAGATCCTAGAGAATTGATAGGTGGCATCCTCATCATTTTTGGTTCAGCCATCATAAGCGCTGCCCCCACTGTGCCCAAGTGACGGGTGCACTGTAGGCACGTTGAGGAATAAATGTATGCAATTTATCACTTTACATTTAAAACATATGGTTACCTGCACATTATACCTTATTATCCAGCGTATTAGCATTCATTAATATGAATGAGAGATTCCACACTACTAATACTAATATAATTAGATTGATTGATTGGCTCAGTGGTGCTCCCATTGATCAAATTGCCATGGCTATGGCAAAAATTGTTTACATGGCATATCCAAGTCTAAGTTGTGTGATCTACACAAGGTAAAGATGTGTGGAAACCCAGTATTATACCGCAAAAGGGTATGAGCTGGGTGGTTAAAATAGCTTTTTTCATATTTTTGTTTAAAGTTTCCCATGTTGATACTTTTGCACTATGTTAGATCAAGACTTTAATCCACTGCCCAAAAAAACAAGCAGAATGTTAAAGTGTAGCAAGATATAAACAAGGATGAAAGGCAACATTTCCTCTTTATTTTATATTTTCATTTGGATGTCTTGTAATAAGGAATACTAAATGAGATCAGAGGGTTGGGGCTTCATGTATTTTGTTCAATCATATGTTTATTTTGAAAATCTGGGTATTTATTGTGTCTCTTATGACATACTATATTTATGTCTAAAGGACAGGAAATATATAAACCCGTAATTCATTATACAGGTATAATATTGTTCCTCTGGAGCTTTTAATTACTTTTTACCTAGGTCCCCACAAGTCAAATCCTGAGAAAAGTTCAATTTAAGGTTTTGAAACCATAGTTAGTGGACTAATATATTATTTTCATTTTTATGGCTACAAGCCCAGACAAAACAGGGAGGTGGGCTGGTTACTATGATTAGGGAGTATCTGCGAGTTTCCGCCCCAATCTGCCTGGCTGATAGTTTAATATATTTACTTACTTATAGGGGTATATTTACTAAACTGCAGGATTGAAAAAGTGGAGATGTTGCCTATAACAACCAATCAGATTCTAGTTGTCATTTTGTAGAATGTACTGAATAAATGATAACTAGAATCTAATTGGTTGCTATAGGCAACATCTCCACTTTTTCAAACCCATAGTTTAGTAAATATACCCCATAATGTTCTATACAGCTCTGGTCACACAATGGTATCAATGCTGGTGTACCTGTTTGAAGCTGTCTTTAGAGCTTATACTGCTATCGCAGCAAGACCAGCTCCAATAGATGCATAATGAACCAGCTATCTGAAAAATTGAAGGTTGTTGCAATTTTGTAATTTTCTCATACATATTGCACTTAAAAATATAATTATTCTGATATATAATCAAAATTTCAGCCCAATAAAAAAACTAACAATGTGAAATGACTTATGATTCCCAAAGTACAGATATGGGAATCCTTATCAGAATATTTGTTCACTAAAAACCAATGATACGAAGAGGGAGATGTCAAGGGCACCGCGGGAAAGAACAATGGTAACTTTATAATGTAACTTAGTATATTTTAGACAAGGTGCTCCGAATTATGGGTAAAATCCCTTATCAGGAATACCCCAAATCCCAAGCATCCCAGATAATAGATCCCATGCCTGTAGATAAAGAAATATTCCAAATTGTAGAAAAACAACAACGACGACATAGTAAATGTAAAACGTAAAGATGAGCATAACTCGGAAAATATTACTAGACAAAAATTTGAGGGACAATTTTTGAGTCTGAAAAATTCATATACCGCGTTTATACTGACCTAAAAACCCGGGATATTGCTAGGGCGAGCCCCGACGATCCGGCTGTGGCTCAGTGTGAACGGGGGTCCCTGCATGTACTCAGGTCTGATGACCCGGGAATTAGACTCGGAACTTTTATAGGGTTATTCCTGGGTCTGTCCCGGGTAGCCTCCCAGCTGACCTCATCTTTGTCAGCCAATCAAAGCTCCTCTTGTGATGACTCACACTTATTGCCAGGACAGACCTGTTTTCAATGAACCGGGTCAACCTGGGAATTTCCTGGTCCAAGGTGCAGTTTGAATGGGGTCTATGAGCTGGGATGCTCTGTGACACGGCAATATCCTGGGTTAAAAAACCCAGGACATTGCCAGGGCGGTAATGTAAACATGGTATTATTAGTGACATTTTGTTAACGTCTCTCTTCAATTTATAAGGCTGATCACCCAAACTTTTAAATACAAGTAATTTACATGTCCATGATTCATTACACTTCCAAAATACACTACTTTTGTAGACTTTTGTAGAATAGGCAGAATAGGTGACATTGTGCTTTAGAATCCTTCTATGAATTTGTGACAAATGTATAAATTCTTAACAGCTCATCCACATCCCAATTAACAGCTCTTCTTCTTAATTTCTCTACAATAACAAAAGACAATGACCAAACTCTTATTTAGAGCTGGAATTTCTGCTGAGAGTACAATGAATTGCTTTTAAATCATCCCCGTTTAATCGCGCACAGATTGTCAAGGAAAAATTTAGTATAATCTAGTTATGATTTTGTAGTCCCCTAGGGCTTTCAGTTGGGCTTAATCCTATTCATAGTCTAAATGACCTGCCATCCACAGTGCTGTATGTGTACCAAATCATCGGTGGAGATGTAGGCAGTGACTGGTAATTTATCACCGGCTACATCATGAGCCGGGGACGATGATTTGACTTTAAACATGGACAGAATCTCTTACTAGATGGAGCTGAATAATTTAGAATTTAAAAAATTCTGTCATAGTAAAATATACAATCGTTATATTTAACTGTGCTGATAGAGAGGAACAATCAGGTTGTCATATCACTGTATGGTGACACTGTCTCAGACGCTTTCAGGCTACCTTAATTCTCTCTTATAATCAGATGGGATTCTCCCAGGGCAAGAAACCTAATCAGACTTGCAAACCGCATTACAGCAGAGGTTGCTTCTGCTTCTAAAATGTTACCTTTTCAACAAAGTAAAAAAACAAGTTGATTTTATAAAGTGATCCTATATCTATTTCACTCACGGTCACACAGTCTATCAGTGTTGGGCTGCTTATATAACTGATTTTGTTTTGCACTTAGACACCCTTTAAAGCATATCTCTGCCTTTTAGTGAACATTATTTTTTTTAACTCGAGACAAACGGGTCTTTCTTTTTTTTTTTTAATTCAACCTGCCTAGCTGCTATAGTTTGTTAGATACACTCTCTAGTAGAGTGTATCTAACCCTTAACAGAGATTTAAAGTCCTACCCTTCATTATGTCTCTGGCATCAGCAAGTTTTAAATTACTTTTTGAGTTGTGTATTTAAAGCTACATGAGATCTGTCCGTAACACAGGAGTGGGGTCTAGGCTTTATGTAGAGCTGGATTAGGACCCCATAGGGCCCTAGGCAACATACTTGTATGGTCCCCCTCCCCACTACTGTTTGTCAAGAAAACCAAAACATAAAAACAGGGTAGGGTAATCCATGACCATCAGGGCTATGTTGCCTAATGGATCATCCGGAAATGGGTGCATGCGACATAAATGTAATAATGATTAAAGTGACAATATTTATCCAGTAATAATATGAATTATTATGTCAGCTTCTTTAAGGGACGTAGGGGTGTAAAGGCAGTAATTTCAGTCAACACCAGAATGACTAGGTTGACCCATAGCCACAGTTTCTTCCATCACATAAAACTGTTTTAGCTGCATCAGTAAGTATGGTGGAGATAAGGCCGCTTACAGTGTAATTTGCATTGTTGAGCAGCACTGGTGGACGCAACATTAAGAAACAAGAAAGGTATAATTTTAGTTGTTGCCTTAGGATCTAATTAGACTGTACAGCATATAAGTTCATCATCATCAACATTTATTTATATAGCGCCAGCAAATGCCGTAGCGCTTTACAATTGGGAACAAACATTAATAAAACAATACTGGGTAATACATACAGACAGAGAGGTAAGAGAACCCTGCTCGCAAGCTTACAATCTATGGGACAATGGGAGTTTGAAACACAAGTTCAGTCCATCTTTTTAAAGCCCATCAGGTGAATGATTGTGAACAGCTGTAACCAGCCGACATCCAAACCCACATCACAAAAAGCAAAAGGAGAAGTTTATAAAAATTCATCCGCATATTGATGTATTTCCCACCGTTTGACCCATGAAACATTCTCGACTGCAACATTTTCAATGCTGTGATGTCAGAAAAAGTATTTAGGACTTGTTTGGTCCTTCAAAAACTTTTGACAGTTTTTGTGGAACTACTGGTGACCCGGAAATGGGTAACCTGTAGTTCTGACAGTTAACCCTCTCACTTTATTTGCAATAAAATTTAGAACGTCTGCCACTCTTGCCCATAGAGTTTAGAACTGTAACCACAGCAAGGTTCATGTAATTAGCGACCGGATTTTCTCTTGGGCAATCGATCACTACTTTGACCAAAAGAGAAATTTTCTTACACTGGCCTGTGTCTAGAAAGACATAGGCCAGTGTAAGAACATGTCTATGACATGCCGGTCTATGAAATTGCGTGTTAACACATGCTACACCAGAAAACATATACACAAAATAGTTTTTATAAACTTTATAAGTTAAAAAAGTAAACTAAAAACAAATAAAAACACACACATTTTACATGTACATTTCATTATGGCCCAAAATATAACACAAACATCTGATAAAGTAACAAAATAAAATACAGGGTGTATTTTGTAGGTTGATTTAATTTCATGACAATATTTTTTCCTGTGTATTACTCACAGGTTAAAAAAAGATGTGCAACTTTTATTCTAGAAGAAAGGGCTTTCTCTCCTCAATATAACAAAAGAAAACAATAAAAATTTGACTTGTAGTAAAAATAAAAAAAGTTATTGTTGAAACCGACACGTGGTAAAAGTACAATCACTGGTGGGGACCACGGAGGTACAAACTTGGCACTGATTCTGGCAGCAAAAGGGTTACAGCATTGAAAGAAGTATTGGATAGAGTTCTTTATACAAATTCCCACATAAAAAAAGAAAAAGAAAATAAGCTTATGTAAGAAAGTGAACTGAGGTCAAACCGTTACAGTTGAAATGATCAGTCCTTGATATAGAGAGTGTTCTGCTCAATAATGGGATCAGATCTCCGCCGGTGCTGCGTGACTGAATAGGACTGAACAATGTAATGCAAAGATGGAACAACAGACGTCAACACAATGTAATGACTAATAGGACGCCAACACATTGTTCTTTGAGGAAGGTAACTGAAAGAATGTGACCCTTTAATCTTTTTAAACAGTGAGTTTTTGTTTCTCAGGGAATATGGGCAGACAAATAAGAAAGGGGCAAATATACAGTATAACACATGTACATGAAGACTGGAGCTGACTTGATTATTTATACTGTGATTAGATAAACAGTTTTTCACTCTTTCCATAAAGGACAAGCAAAGAACTTTGTCCTTGACAGAGACTGTACATAACTGATTGGCTGATGCTGGGAGCAGCATGACAAGTCTAAAGAATGGGAGTGGGTTCATTCCACATCTTTTAATAAATGAAATTGCATGGGATTGTTGAAAACAAAATGCTTGTTTTATTGCCTTGACCTTGCATAGAACCTTTTAAACACTGGCAATGTGTTCTTTATGACAACAATATGTAATATCGTGGTTTCTATAGAGTAAAAAAAAAGTATTGCAGCCTTCCACTCACTATACCTGTGAGACCGAAGTACGTCTGCAGTGATTTATCTGTCATACAGGCTTATAAGGGCAGAGGCCTAAGGCAGTATGGTTTCATCAGGGGGTCCTCTCTTCTTGATAGCTAATAATGTGGCAGCTAAGGACTTACATTGGCCAATTCTGTGGCATTAATGTTGATCAACAGAACCAGATTCCAGGTCCAGCTGTTTGACACTTGGGTTGACTGCTTGCAGAGATGAGATGAGATATTCCAAGATGGCCTAAACTGATCCCTTTGATATTGATCTGATTTTTCTAAAGCACAATTAACATTTTAGGTACCGTCTATGCTGATATGAAGCCACATTGCTGGTAAATGGCGTTTTTATGTTTAACATTCAGACACCAAATTATTTATTTAGGGAACATTCATTTGCACTGTCATAGACAAATGTAAACTTTAAACATAGCTCCTAACATTCCAATTTTTGGAATTGGGGCACTGCAAAAAGTGGGTGCGGTCTTTTAACAAAAGGGGAGTGGTCACATCACGATGGAGCCGTGGTCTTCCATGATTGGAGTCAGGCCATGTGCCCCATAGAGCGTGACTAATACTTTGGACTCGTCAGGTCACCCCTGGTCCCCTACCCAGGAATCACCTTTACATTGTCGTACACACCAGGGTCAGGTGAACGCGGTGTTCGCTCACTGCTGAGGGAGTCTAAAGTATTCCCACTTATACCACTATTACCGTCATATTCTTAATACCTGACATGACTTCTAATCACGTTATTTCTTTATATCATGCAGAGAATTTGATACAACACTGTAAATAAAGATTTCTCTCATACACTTATTAGCATGGCTGGATGTCATTGTAAATATACACTAAAAATACCCTAACGTCTAAGAAATAATGACATTTGTGTCTGGGGAAAACCATTATTTCAAGCACATCAAATATACTGCTTAACTTCAACGGTAAATGTCATTGTAATCAAGTAGTAAAATTATAGCAGTGTCTGACAAAAACTCACCTTACATTTCTTCCTCAAATACCCATTTTAGGCACACAAGGGGTAACTTCAAGGTGTATTTTAAAACTATAGTTATTTAGCGTTCACAAAAAAGTACACAGTAAAAATGCAAAAATGTTTTTTTAAATACTTCTACTACTGTCAATTTTGATGTAAGAGGGATTTGTTGTAAATAATAATAATGTATAACAATTAGATGGCTCAGGGTTTTCTGGAGCACTTTGGTCAAGCAACATTTGGAAAAAAAGGACCTCACCCTACCCACGGCTTCTCTTACCAGAGCCCCAGGGGCTATCCCATGCTAGCATATTTCCTAAACCATTTCGTCTTACAGGCCCAGCCAAAAGCCAGGGTTGTGTGACACGGCGGATTGGTCTGTGGCCAAGCGGACCAATACATAGCCACAAGGAGGGAGTGTGAGTTTCCTATTGGTCCATGAGGCCACACCCCCTTTCAGGAAACGTTTTAAAATGGTAAATAAGCAGCAGGCTTAGCCCGAGTGCCTCTTTTAACAATTGGTCTCCCGACTTTCAAGGATTCTTGAGTACTGAGGTGTAGACTCTTACAGAGCCAGTCCTAAAACTTAATTGAAGTCAAATGGCCCACTGTCATGATTTTTCTTGGAAAATACCCAATTTTATAATCATTAAAAGGGCTTTATATAGAGTACTCAGCTAATAATGTTTATATTTTTTATTTGTGAATGTGATAAGACGTTTACAAAAATAGGGTAAACTTTGTATTTGGAATCTTGTGGTCCTTCGAAGTTGTTACAAATATTAAGGTAAAAACATACTTAAATATCAACACACTTACTTTATGAACAATGCATGTTCCTCCGTTATATAAATACTGATTATTTCTGTGTTGGGTATGTTGCAAATATAATTAGGTTTTATGATTTCATAGGGAAATATATTATGATTTCACTCTCACAGATTAAAATTAATATTTTGAAGACATTAAAATTAATGAATAATTAATATTTTTTACTTAAATACAGCTATTCTTTAAACAGGTAACAAAGCAGTTGTAGTAAAATAATTAAAGAGAGATAACCTGCTAATAAGGGTCCTGAATATGGAAGTATATTGCTATTTAATAGACTTTAATAATAACTGCCCGGCATGTTTAAGATTGCATTAGTGACATTCCATTAATGGATAACTATAAACTATTAAACATAAATCCGTGACATTGTAGATTTGTAAATCTTGCAGTGATACAAAATAAGGGTTTACATATCTAATTAGCAATGTTTACATTATTACAGGCAGAATTAATATCAAATATTGTGAATAGACACATTAAAACCATTTTTTAGAAAATCCATTGCATGTAAAGCATTAAAAGGGAGTCTTGATAAGGTATATACCTTAGTGCAATGCCGAGCTTTCTAGGCTACAGCATACCCTGAAGTTGCTAGTACGGTAATTTATATGCTCAGCCTAAAGCATTGGAAAACACATTTGCCCCGTGTTGCAAGATCACATGCAATGCTCTGAGTTTGGATTCACATTAATGTGGATGTCTTGAAAGGTAGCAATTTGTATGCACTGGGTTTCTGATAAGAAGCTGTCCCAGGAAGGACTTTAACAATATCTGACCTGAAGAATTTATAGGTCGCGCATGTGCAGAGCTATTTTTCATTTGTTGATAGAGGGGAGAGCACAAAGACTGCCGGAGACGGACAGATCCAAAGATGCTCTCCCCATAGGGCAGAACGGCTAGCAATTGGGGTCAAGCTCGGAAAAGCTAGGCTTTTAGATTAAATTGACCCAGACCACAGTCCCCATTAATAATTATGTGGAATGTGGTTTAATGTGAAACTTAGCCTAATGCAGGAGATAGCTATGATATCTCCTGCAATAGGCTTTTGATAAATAAACACGTAATTTAAAAACTCTGTTTCCGCATGATTTAAGGCTTAATACATAGGCCACTAAATCACTAAAATAAGACTTGATTATGTGCATAACCTGCAAGTATGGAGACTGGCGGGCATTCCCTCATTTACAAGAGTTTGGCATGGCTCAACACTTTAATATATGTGCAATCTCCATCTCTTCCTGGGGGTAGATGTATCAAGCTGAGAGTTGTCCGGCTGGTTTGAAAAACCAAACAGACTTTAGCTATCATTTATTCTACAAAATGATAGCTAGAATCTGATTGGTTGCTATAGGCAACATCTTCACTTTTCAAACCCACCGGAAAACTCTCAGCTTGATACATTTACCCCCAGATCTACCACTATCCTCAAAAACAAATATAATTTATGCATACTGATTGTGTAGTATGTGAGTGCGGAATGTCCAATTCTGCCTTCCCTCTTGTAGATTACAGCAGAAATCAACGCACGGATCTGTAAGAATAGGACCCTAGTCTACACACATACATATATGTCACATCACAAGACCGTACATCATAATATTTACAAATGCTAAATTAGGACAAAATAATCCCCATGCCCAGGAACGCTGCCCATCCATCCAAAACATACACTTTTTGGCAAAACTCCAACCCACGTAAGCGCCATCACTTTTGAGGTCCGCAAATCAGGATAGTTGGCAGTTCTGTCGTATTCTTGTGCCAAACCCCTGGTTTGTAACTGTCTAAAGTTTTGGGGTGATAAGTTATCCTCTAAGACGGCATAGGTAAACAGGGAACTTAAAAAACAAATTTGTTTTAAATTTTCTATGAGAAAAAAAATAATAATACATCAGTAGCTTTTTTTTATATTTGATAACTTTAAATGCCAACATTTCTTTTTTTTATTCAAACTTTGTTTTTGGCACAAAATAAGATCACTGTCATTTCATCCCGTCCATATTCTACGTTGATCAGTAATTACCGGCTGAACGCTGAGCTTGCAAAATAAATTCTAAACGTACGCCGAGGCCAGCAGGCTCTGGCTCTCATTTTTATATGGGATCCTAATGGTTTCTCTGCCTTCCAGCCTACCCCAATTAGCCTTTCAGTAATAATACAATCATTTTCTAGTTTGCCTATAAAATGCAAATAACAAGCGGCGTTGTGAAAAAAAGTACAACGCTCTTCCGTGACGGTGTTTTAAGTGTAGGATGTTTTGACTAAGAGTGTAACTTTTGAAACAGGTCGGAGAGACGTTTCATAATGGAACGCTAGAGTGCTGGCTTCCTGTCTCAGTTCACTAAATGACTAGAGAGAGAGATGGAGAGGGCAAAGGAGGGCAAAGGCAATTTGAAATGGTTCCATAGGGACTGTATTTCGATTTAAGATGCTCATAAGCGCAATGGATTTTGGTGGCTTTAACTTAGCCCCCAGGGAACGGTAGTTTACAATCACAAAATCACCTTATATAATTCAGAGAAATTTGGAACGGAGACAAACACGAGCAGTTAGCTCACAAAATGCTACATTATTTTTTACTAGAGCTAAGGGTGGTCCCTAGAAGTTAAGACTGAGGTTAATGACGAATCAGTATGTGGGAGCGAGTGCGGCAGCTGCTTACAACGCCTGCTGAGAAAGGATGGTCTAGTATCTGTATAACGCTAATGACATTTTCATAATGTTCAGCCAAAGGATGGTCTAGTATCTGTATAACGCTAATGACATTTTCATAATGTTCAGTCAAATGCATTGCATTAATCCCTCCATCTGCATACATTAAACTAGGTGAGGCAATTCCAGCTATTGTTCAGTGCACCACTAAGGCTTTTTGCAGAAATAAAAGGAAATAAAACAGACAGGGGAAGAATGATCGGCTGACTAACGGTTCTCCTCAGTTTCTTGACCTCTTTTTCACTCTTGAGAGTTCGGGTCGTTTTTCAGAGTTGAGGTTTACATTCAAAATAGTCAAATTGCCGCATAGAACTTTCGCTGATAGCAAAGTTTTAAACAGCCAAAGAAACAGTTAAACAAAAATACCTTTATGTACAGATCTAGACACAGACTTCAGCTCAGTTTTCTGCTACATTAAGGTACAGAAATCACTGCTCCATTTCCCTCCTCTGTCTCTTAACATTCGTAAAGTGTATTTGACGAGGATCGGAGAAGAACATATGAAGTTATCAACAGTACAAAGTATTTCAGGAAGTGAGTGGGCTGATCTTGTAGGAGGCAGTGACCTGTCCAGTCATGTGATTGTGTTATTGAGGACAGGGCTGCATGTGACAGGGGCAGTGACATGATGTGAGGAGGGGAATGGAGGCAGCAGGAAGCCACACACTGAGAGTTATATAGTGGAAGGAGCAGGGTCCCCCAGCAGCACAGAATATATCAGGAGATGAGTGATGTGTCAGTGAGGACAGGGCTGCATGAGACAGGGGCAGTGACATGATGTGAGGAGGGGAATGAAGGCAGCAGGAAGCCACAGACTGAGAGTTATATAGTGGAAGGAGCAGGGTGCCCAGCAGCACAGAGTATATCACGAGATGAGTGATGTGTTAGTGAGGACAGGGCTGCATGTGGCAGGGGCAGTGACATGATGTGAGTAGGGGAATGGAGGCAGCAGGAAGCCACAGACTGAGAGTTATATAGTGGAAGGAGCAGGGTCCCCAATAGCTCACAGTAGTGAATTATATAAATAATAATATAATAATGATATGATAATACCTTCTATTCTTTAGTCTGTGTTAGTATAAATACTATTATTTAGTCTGTGTTAGTTTAAGTTCCATTATTTAGTCTGTGTAAGTATAAGTTCTATTATTTAGTCTGTGTTAGTATAAGTTCTAGCATTTAGTCTGTGTAAGTATAAGTTCTATTATTTAGTCTGTGTTAGTATAAGTTCTAGCATTTAGTCTGTATTAGTATAAGTTCTATTATTTAGTCTGTGTTAGTAAAAATACTATTATTTAGTCTGTGTTAGTATAAGTTCTAGCATTTAGTCTGTGTAAGTATAAGTTCTATTATTTAGTCTGTGTTAGTATAAGTTCTAGCATTTAGTCTGTATTAGTATAAGTTCTATTATTTAGTCTGTGTTAGTAAAAATACTATTATTTAGTCTTTGTTAGTATAAGTTCTATTATTTAGTCTGTATTATATATACTATTAACAGTTCCAAGGACTGCATACCCCAAGCCAACACTGCATAAGGCCCAATTATAGTTTCAGGAATTTCTCAGATATTGAATTATTTATCATACTTCGTGTTCCATGGTGGGATTGTTTTATTTATTGCACACCTGACTTTCTGTTCTGTAAAACAGAAAATTGCATCACAAATCTATTAAAGTTCACAACAGGAATACAATTGGAACTATTTATAGAGAAGTACAGAAGACAATTTCTTCCACTCAACTATCTCTCTTGACTTCTACCGCGATATGGAAACTTTTACATAAATGTACTGTACATATTTTTTCATATTGAAATGAACCATAAGAAGAGATTTCTAGGAAATTCTATATTAATGGCAGCCCTTTGCCATTTATACGGCATTTTCCAAAAGTATTTTCTATTGAGTAAAAGTATGAAACATTAATAGGATTCCTTTGGCAGTGGCTTATTTGCATGTTGTTTTTAGGGTATAGCTTAAAACGCTTCTTAACCCTGTCCATTATTTCATTGAGGCCTCACTAAAAGACAGATATTTTATTCTTTCATTTTAATTTAATAGCAATAACAAATAAAATGGGCAAATTATTTAAAACGTATATAGGTACGGTAATCCTCAGTACTATTCCAGACAGACTGAAGCCGTACCCAGTGCCCTCTGTTACTTCAGCACAACTCTATCGCAAATTATAAAAATTCTATTACTATATATATATGGAAGGGGGGAAAAAACAGCAGGTTTGAACTTGTCATCGTCTTACATTCCATGACTCATTACTGTGGGCAAATGAAATGTTAAAATTTTAAGTGAAGGTGGCAGTTTGCGGGAGAGTTATTCTCTCACGTTGACACAACCTTACTAATCTCAGGCAGGAGGGTCACTGAATACCTGGCAGGAACCGGGCTCATTGAAATCCTCTAAAGAAAGCATTAGGCAATAGAACATTGGAGATAATTAAATGGATTTGAAATAAGCTGTCTCTGAGTTGGAATCCCTGTACAAATAAGAATTGTGAAAAGGTAAAATAAATCTTAAATCTCAATTATGCTATGGGAGAGGTGGCAGGCAGAGAGTGTGTGCGCTGAATAATTCTTTTGAAAGACAAAATAATATTGACTTCAATAAAATAGAGGTCAGAGTTGGACCCTCGCAGCATTTTGCAATCCACTCTGACCTCTGCCGCCCCCTAAAACTCAGACTCTTTTTCAAAAATACTAAATTCAGAGACCGCCATTCCTAAGAAGTGTCAGCAAAGCCTTAAGCGCTATACAGACAATTTACACAATGCATAATTAGGGTCAGATAAAAAACATTTCCCATGCATATTAACAGTTATTAATGAAGTGATAAAGGAAGTCGCCAGATTGCTTAATCTGGTGAGATACAATTATGTAGCAGAAATAGGCACCAGTTGAGCAATGCCACCGAATATGCATTTATTAACTACACACCTGATCTGCATCGTCATCATCAACATTTATTTATATAGCGCCAGCAAATTCCGTAGCGCTTTACAATCTGCAAATTTTGTATTACATTGCTTGCATCTAGGACATGCATTTGGCCAACATGTGGCTGTCCAGGTATTCTGAAACTACCCTGCATGCCCTGCAAGCTTTTAGCTGGCTATCTATTGGCAAAGCATGCTGGGGCTTGTAGTTTCACAATACCTGGAGAGCCACAGGTTGGCCAGTCCTGATCTAAGAAGATTTGCTGTATCCTAAAGGAACAGAAATAATCAACTCTGATGATATAACATAGTTCCCTACTCTCCAGGAATGTCCGAATTTTTGAGAGTTTTCCCGGACTCCCAGGAGAGCAGGGCAACCGCCCGCATCCTGCCCACTTTGTTAGTGAAGTTGGTGGGGGCGGGGCTAATCATGGCATACTGGCCCCACCCACTGCTGCAATAGGCCGCAATTTTAAAAGTTTAGCAGAGGGGCGGGACCTAAATATGCAATTTGTGTGGCCACGCCCCCCATGAAGCAGCATCGAGATCTCACCTCCCGAAGATCCCGCTGCCAAATTTGACAAGTATGGTGTATGAGCCAAGCAAGTGTTTGATTAATAAGTGGCCACTAGGTGGCTTTGTTCAATCTGGGTCTCCTTTTTAATTTTATCTCAGCAGATGAAAGAAGCTGGAACGATAAAGTAATGTATTTAACAAAAACTGCAGAAGGTCGTGTACTGTAGAAGTCCAGACTGGCAATCTGGTAACTTTGACATTTGCCAGAAATGGAGTGTATAAGTCCCATTGTCTGGGTTGCCAAATATTTGTATATATGGGGGAAGCGCGGTGGCTTAGTGGTTACATCTGCCTCATGAGTTTGATTCCCGACTATGGCCTTAACTGTGTGGAGTTTATATGTGCTCCCTGTGTTTGTATGGGTTTCCTCCGGGTGCTCTGGTTTTCTCCCACACTCCAAAAACATACTGGTAGGTTAATTGGCTGCTATTAAATTGACCCTAGTCTGTCTCTGCCTCTGTGTGTGTGTCTGTGTGTGTTAGGGGATTTATACTGTAAACCCCAATGGGGCAGGGACTAATGTGAGTGAGTTCTCTGTACAGCGCTGCGGAATTAGTGTCACTAAATAAATAGCCGATGATGATATATGGCCTTCTACTTATAATAAAATACCGGTCAGCGTGCCCTCTGCAACACTGCACTTGGTCAGCCCTGCTGGCAATAGAAAGACGAGGGCTTGCCAACCAGTGATGGAATGGGCCGTATATACAGATATACAGATGTGGTCCAGTAATTAGTTTTTTTTCAGGGCCCCATTTAGCCCTGTACAAGACAACAAATTAAAGTTATGTGAAGGCATAGGTCTCCGTTAAAGTAATCCTATTTTTCTTAATTCTCCCTTTGTGTTTGTCTTTTTTTTTTTTTTTTAAATCATTGAAAGATTTTTATTACACACATAAAAATAATAATAAAAAAAAGTTAGTTTGTCCGCTGACGCATATGTATATGTCCCAGCTGCGATTATGTCAGCCTTTGTGAACCTGGATGTCTAATATCTCGATTCATTGATTAGATTAGCAACTGCTTATTACCCTTTGTATTTATCTAATGTAAGCATGAACAGTATAGTGTATAAAACTATTGTTTACTTAGTTTCTATAATGGCGCTAGTAAGTCTGCTTGCAGAGCACGCCATTTAGTACAGTTCCATGGTTTGCTTTCTTTCCACGATCATCTTCCGTCAACTTAATTGACGTGCGACAATCCTCTCGCAATACAATCGCTTTGGGAAAATGGCTTAATGGCATGAGGTGGGCGCGACACCACTGGAAGATGGTATGATGTCATCCGTGCCCGGTCAGGTACCGACGGGTCTAACAAGAGCAGATAACGAGGTGGCACACACAAACACAAACATAGGATACACACCCCTGCACTATCCACAATTAAACACAGAAACATTTTCGGGCCACTATCCCTTTAACTCACTGCCTTTCCAGCTTCTAGAGCATTGGTTAGACCAGGAAAAAGCAGAGACGTCTCATTTTCACTCTGAAGATGTAGGATCCCGTATCTGTTTAGCAGAGAAGTGCTGGGGTTGCAGAATCTATTGAATGTCAACATTCTCAGCACTCCTGGGGACACGGCCCTCTGGCTCCATTCTCCAGGATGTATGTTCCTGTTTACATCTATTTATCAACCATCACCTGCTATTACATTACAAATATGAGGATACATCAAAGCTAAAGCTGAAAAGCATAAAAACCTCAATTACCCGGGTCACTTGCCAGCCCTACACAGAGTACATAAAACGCCAAAAAACAAATTTCATGCTGACTTACTTGTCAATATCCACGTTCTTATTCTATTTTAATCCTGATTTTTGGCCAACACACAACATTTAGTCGGCATTAAAGGGGTATAAATAAACGCTGTAAGAAGTCCTTGCCTAATTGCGTAGGATGAAATGAAACCTGTTTTTTTTTTTTCAACAAAATAGCATGATGACGTGTTAATAATAATATCTGTATAACGTGCAAATTGCTTCACTTTAAATTATGCTGACCCTGGGAAAAATACATAAGAAATAGCCACTTACAGCAGCTTTCGCTTTCCTCAATATATCTCCCGCTCTGACAGTTTATTTGCAGGGTAATCGAGTGGTGTACAATGAAAGGGTATCCCTGGATATATCCAACCCTGCTCCCAAAAAGCAATTGGAGAGGTACTGCAAGAAGACACAAAGTAATTTATGTGTTCAAATTCTTGTTCTTTGTAACATTTTAAATGGGATTTATCGACCTTTCTCACAAAGGACCTGATTTATCATTGAACATAAAATGTGGGACTTTTGCGTAGGCGCAAAGATGCGTCCTCACGCTTACATTTCTGTGGCTGTACTATGGGTCTCACGTATCTTAAAATATCTGCAAATTTAATGCCAACGTTTGGATGAGTCCATAGCACAAATGCAGCCTTCCACTCGTCAACCGACTTGCACTGGGACTATGGGATGTGCAAGGAGAGACCTCCGAAAAAGGTGTTTGCAGCTAAATCAAAATCGGACACATCTCTAAAGGGCATGGTTGACTTGCGTCTCCACCCCTTCATTGTACTGAACTTACAGGGGAACGCCCCAATCCGCTTCCTCTAGCGCAAGGGGCCACAATCGCGAAATACATGCAGCTGAAAATATGGGTGTAAGTAGTGCAACTGCGCAGTGCAACAAATTTTCATGTGGCGCAAATGGACTTCTTGCAACTCAAAGTGAACCCACTCAATAGTTCCCTCTAGTCTGAGCTATCTGGAATAAAAATTAAATGTTTAATTGATGATCTTAACCTCCCAATTATGACAGATAAAATGATCTGAAGTTTCCTGTGTTGCAAAAGGATTTTGTTCTAATTGAAACAAACCAATTTTTTTTAGATCCACTTCCGTATTGTTTTATAAGCTGAATGAAGATCGTTCCTTTACCCCTAGCATTTAAGGGGTTAAATTGCATAATTACTATTTTAGCAACTGCACGTTTATTGCATGTCACAATGACTCAGATCAACTTGTCAGATGTAATACAATCTCAGGGCTTCAGTTTTGACTGGTATCCAAGTAGAGGGCCAATAACACTGAACAATTTACCTCTCCCTATTGGTGTATGGAGTGTTGGCTAGAGCAGCTAACCAGCGTGGTATAAACTTGGTACGCGCCTATATTAATATTCAAAGTTCTAGAAAAATAAATAAATTGAAAGCATAAGATCTTAATCCAATTGTGGCCCTTGTTTTTTTTTTTTTTCGAGAGAGCTATCCATGAAAGAAGCCTTATCAACGCTGAATTGGTTTAGAGGACACATTGAGACAGGCATCAGTAGATCTGCTCTTTTCTAAATTACTTCTGAGATTATTTTGATGGTCATAGCTAAAATACCAAAATCTGTATTATAGGTCAGAAAACTCATTTAAGAGGTATGATTCATACAGAATATTAACGGCTGGGAAAAAAAAATTTCACATTTTACTTTGCGAGCCTGACAGAACTTGTGAACTGTAACATCCAATTCTGTTATCTACAGTTTATTGCTTTCATTCAAGATGTTTTTTAAAGACGTGAATACATTTTTTTTTCAGAAACAGGGAAGGTTAAGTAAATTCTTTATCTTCTTTTTCCGCTTTGATCCTTTCATTTTGCGCCTGTAATTTTTAATTTGCTGCAGGCGTTGCTTATTACGCGGCTGTTTCCTGCACTGGATGTAAAATAAAGATGTGGACAAGATATAATTAATTGTTTTGTCACCGTTATTTATTATTATTTGCAGAAAACAGCTTTAAAATATTCACGTCAGCTAGAGCTGGAGGAACGATCTTCCGGCATTGCTAATACTGTTGTTGGACTACAGCTCCTGTGGTCCTCAGGGACTGAGTAGTTAGGCTTAGTCATATGGAAAGCGAAATCCCTGGGCGCCACAATGTGATTAAATGTTAATTTAAAAGTTAACTCCATTTGGGCAACTCTGGACTCCAGAAATACCCTTTCTGGGTAATATAAATGTGGAGGTCCATTCCTCTGGATAATTCATATATATATCAAATAACGGTTATGGGGCTACCAGGAGATGGACTGTAAGCTTTTTATACCTAGAAAGTGAGCATTCCGATGTGTGGGAAGTTTTCCATCTTGTTTGATCAATCTTCCTATTAGTTCTACTCAAAGCCTCTGAAGCAACGAAAGGGATGAGACTATTAAGGGTGAACTCAGAGTGGTAATCTGGTTCCAAAGTTATTATAATAATAGAATATATTTGTTTGTACATTAGTAAACTGTAAAATGTTCAATAAACTTTTCACCCCTAAGCCTGGTATCACACGGACACTTTGTGCACCCGGCTGTTACCAGCGAAGGAAAAGTCATGTCCAGAGGCTGCTCAGAAGATTATTTATAAGCACATAATATTCACAGGGAAATACTGAATTCCTGTCACGTAGGAGCACCGATTCATGCAACTTCTACAAAGAATGCGCTCTTGTACCACAGGAAACTGCTGATGACATTCCAGTAACTAACTTGAGGGTTTTACCCTGAGAAAAACACACAAACACACACAGTTATTCTGCTATTGCTTGAAGCAGTCCACAGCAACCAATCAGATTCTAGCTATCGATTATCTTGTGCATTCTAGAACATGATAGCTAGAATCTGATTGGTTGCTATGGGCAACACCTCCAATTTTGTACTTTTTAGAAGCTGTAGTGCATCTAGCCATTGGCCTAAGGTGAAGTGGCAGCGAAAATGACTGGTCTTTGGCAGCGAACGGGTTATAATTATAAATAGTACAGTAACTCTCCAGCCCCCTTCACCCTAAAGTATCACAGTATATAGCAGATTAGCATAAGGGCAAAATTTTCCCAATAAAACCTGTTGCTGGAAACATAAGCACAGTATAAGAGGAATATAAATGCTTAAACCCATCTGAATTTACTTTTTCAGGACTTTCATGCTTTGCCTAAATAGTATTGATTACACTTAAGAGGGATTTCCTAACTGCAACATGAAAGCAGCCACAGGGCGATTTTTTGAACATTTTTAAACATTTTTTTTTGAACAGGGAACTCAGTGAATTACTCCAACTATTTCCAATCCATCTTGAGACTAATGTCATTATACCACTGAGATTGTCTTGGTATAATTTACATTGGAAATGCTTTTACGTTGAAAATGAAAAATATTCTGTATGGTAAATGGAATTTGCATTAGTATCGCGCTGCGCCTGGCTCTGTTCTTTCATGCTGTATATAAACAAAGGTTATCCCAGTAATTGGTAAACTATCAGAGGAACGGTTATAGCCAAGGAATGAACATGATGTCTTACACAAATAGGGGCTTAATAATTTAGATTAAATATGTCTCTGAGCTGCTAAGTAAAGAGGTCAAACAGTAAACGGCTCCAGGTTTATAGTAAGTAGTGCTTTACTAACCTCAACGCAATAGGCAATGATTTCTATGTGTTTTGTACAACAACACTTCACAAACCAAAAACTTGGCTTTGTTTATATTTAAAGGAACAATAACAGACATAATACACACGTTAATCCATTGGGAGATCATTTATTCATAAGTTCCTGATATTTTTTGGTTGCTATACAGTTGATTTAAAGCATGGATCCCATTTTAAACATAAAACACTATGGCAGGCTATTAGAATTATTATGTTTTTTGTTAATGATTTATGATTCTGGATTACCGTGACAACCACAGTCACATGACTTATGAGGTAGTGAGCAGAGTAGCTTTGGAAAAACCCTCTGAGCTCTGTCTGCCCTGTGACATCCTCCTTCTCCCTCCAATCCAATGACTTCACATGACATGCTGAGAGCTGTGAGCCTGTGTCTGTGTAGCAGACTGACTGTGTCTGGCAGCCATTTTCCTTTGCCAACCAGAGAGCTTTGGAAAAGGAGATAATGATTTGTAGGAGGATAGCTAAGAAAATGATGCATGCTTAAAAGGTACTCAACTTGCTATTTAAAGAAAAAAAGATTTTAGGTGGGATTTCTGCTTTAAATAACTGTGACATATTTGAGCTCAGCAATATGGCAGCCAGTACCGCTAAAAGTCTTGCTGAAGGTCTCTGTTTGCATTCCACATGTCTGTGTTCAGTTCACTCAAGCTCAGTAACTTAGGGGCACATTTATCATTATTCACATAAAGTGAAAAGTAGTTTTCAATCCTTATCGCAATGATAAGGATTGAACTACTTCTCACATTTATGTACAGCCGTGCAATGAAACAGCAGTTCCGAAAAACTGCTGTTTCAGTGATAAAAAAAACCATACTTACCCCCCTCTTCGGAAGCGCTGTCTCCGGGTCTTCTCCTCACTCTACAAGTGCGCATGTCCAGTACAGAGATCCCCTCTCTGTCTCTGCAACTATCATTGCAGAGAGAGAGCTGTGAGTGACAGAGAGGGATCATGTGATCCCTCCACACATGCGCTGTCCAGCTCTGCTCTCCGGAGCAGAGCTGACAGCATTAGATTTCCTCATGTACGCCAGCTGCAGCTGGCGTACATTAACATGACAAGTTCCCGAAAAAAATGTTTTTTCGGGACTTGTTAGATTGCGGCCAGGAGCAGTCACCATTCTGTTGAATGGTGACTGTTAGAAAAAACGAACTGCAGCGAAAATTAGTGGTTTTGAAGATTGAACAGTCGAACGGAGCTGTCTTAAATATCAATTGCAGACTTCCTTCACCTATTTTCACGGTAAGTGCACGATAGTGCAATACCGTCATTTGTTAAATGTGCCCCTTAATGCCAAGAGCAAATCTGAGCTCAGCTAACCAAACTTTGGGTTGCAACAATGTTCCTGTGCACAGGTTATCTTATTATTAATTAGAACACACACTTGTTTTATTATTACATTTTTGACAGCTCCTTTACATAAACCTTTTTAACCTGAATGTGGCTCATTTACTAAGATTATATTTAGCTGCAACATTTGCAGTGAACACCGCTAAGAATGAAATCAATTGTCTGATGATTTTCTTTAGTGTACATTTTAAACATAAATGCAAGGTTAGTAAATGATCCCCTATATGTCTAAAACACTAACAGTTAGACTGTAAGCTTTTCTGCAAAATGATCTACTCTGCAAACAGAACTTATAATGCTCCTTACCCATTGGCGTTAAAATCACGCAGTTTGTTTAATTCTAGTAAACCATGTAAATTGGTTTGGGAATGGAACCTGTTCCAGTGACCCCTTGCACTTGTTGTTGGGAGTGTTAACTGCGGCAATTTTTGGATACTGTCTGATCTATTAACTTGCCTGTCCTCCATTGAACCCCAAGCACTGGCTACCACTACATGTCAAATCCGATTGTGTTTGACATGTGATGTCACTGGAGTCTCCCTAATACTAGTGGGTAACCAGCCTACGAGAGCTTGTGCTACTTAGCGACAAAATCTTTTAGCATAAAGTAGTATATATGTAAGAATTCCCACTATAACTGTAAGCTCTATAACACTGTTTTGGAACTAAACAACAGATGGAAAGTCACTGGTTGCATATGGATTAACATTAGGAGACACAGTAGACAGTGAACTTCTGTATCAGAGATTGTATCGCATATAATTGACTCGTCCACATCTAAGAATTGATTTTAACACTCTCCCTATGTTAGAAACTGCTACTTGTTTCACTCTGTCCTTGCGATGAATTTAACACATTATCACATTTGTTCCGGCTCTGATGATATTTGGTGTAATATTAACCCGCATTTCCAAGCCTGTTAATTTTTGTGGGGACTTTGGGATTTGATCTATCCCTGAGCAATCTCTGGTAGACCTACCCAGGTAGTTTAAAATAAGTCTGCACAATGATTAATTATGATATATTAAATTTAAAGGTACCGTGTAAGGGAACATCATTAAATTTATTGGCACAATTAGTTCTTTTATAGTTCCGGGGATGCATTTTAGTGACTTCCAGATGTTTAAAACAGTTGATTTGCCAGTGGGATTAGGCTGGAGAGCAGAACTAGGAGTTTGCTGTTCTTTCAACTTCGTTATTGTTCAAAGAGAAATAGTTTATAAAACACACAAGATTTGTAAAACAATCTTTATGTTTTCTGCAAGGTGTGTGTTAAAAATAAAAAGATAGGATTGTTTGCATTTACCATTTTATTCCTATAACCAAACTTAGACAGTAAGAGAGAGATTTCTGTTTTAGTGTAAGGGAGGTGCTGTAAAAAAAAAAAAAGACATGTTAAATAGAAGAAACCAATAAAAAGCATTAAAGGAAGCTATGATGTGACCCTTGTTTGCTTGGTGGGTGGTGTCAGTTTGTTACTTCGTGGTACCTACCGCTGGGACATGCTTGGGTCATTCTCCTGATGCCAGCTCAGCTTCCACCGAGCTCCAGCGGGTGAACACAATTCACTTAGTTCCATAGACAGTAGTTTCACTTGACATAAGAGCTGACTATCTTGCGTAGTGGAACTGACACTCTTACCCTCTCACTTCCTTGCCTCTAGAACGTTGAGGTGACACCAATGTCCTCACACATCTCTGGGTACCAGCTTCATACACACTCTATTTTGGGCTATACCTGGGTTTCTACCAGGTGCATTCTCGAACCTCCCGGGTACCTCTCATAGCAAGCACCCACGGTTATGCCAATCGCCACACGTGCAGGACACTACGCAGTCTCAGCATATCAATAGCCCAAACTCAAAGCTAGCACAACCGTCGGGTCCACTTGTAAGGTGAGAGTTAAGGCGGTTTAAGACTGAAGTTGGTTACTTTAGCACAAAACTCAAACTTACAACTGGAAGCTTAGGTTAGCTCTGTTTAGGATCCCAAGTCACACAATTTAAACACTTGTGTTCCTACAGAAACTAAAACGCTTCCAAAAGTGTGACACTTTTTCACATGTCACAAGGGGCGTGAAATTCACGCACCTATGTCCCAGGGGGGTGTTACATTGAAAGAGGATACCTGGATAACTGAGGAACACCAAATATAATGAAAACAAGGCCATGTTAGGCCTCTACAAGTTAAGCATGCTGAGAAGTTGTTGATTTGAGTATATATGGCGTCCCACATTTGCCCAGTTACTTTTTGTCCCCACTTCCTGTAATAACCATTACTGTATATCTATTATTAAACAAGAGTGAAACTTCGTTTTACTGTAACTGACCATAAAAGTTGCCTTCCAGGACTACAGCAATGAGGTACTTGTTAATCATATATGCATTGGCTGCTGTACATTGGTACATATGGCTGTGTGTTTCTCAGGAGGCCACATGTTAAGATAATGGGAAGACTTGGCAGGGAAGACCAAGATACAAGTAAAGTCAATTGACAATGTTGTAGACTCCTGCTGCCGCCATTACGCTGCCATACGATCGTCAGCTGTTGTGTAAGGGAGAAAACAGAGGCTCATCTAGGCCATTAAATATATTTCCTTGTACATCTGGTTTTGTAAGGAAGCATATAACATCAAATATTGATGGGTAGAGCAGCCTTTATTAGCGACTCACCCACCCCAAGAATGTTTATGTTTAAAAAGTAAACTTTGGTATTAGGGTTCAGTGCCGCTATCCCAGAGAATACACAAGAAGGTTCTGGTGACATTGTTAATAAAGTTACATAAGCAATGACAAAATTAGTGATAACGCTGAAGGGGGGCGCAATTTAGGAATGTTTTAGGTTAATTTGGTTAAAATTGAGGGCTGGGGGGGGGGGCATTTGTCTTTCTTGCCCCAGGCGCTAGAATTCTAATTTACAGCTCTGTTGGAATGTTCTAAGTGATGTCATCATTAATATAATAAATTATGTCATTGGTCACGTGATATGAAACTTATTCTACTTATTAAATGTTAGATGGTTAGATTTCTACCTAGTGCCAAGAAACTCAAAACAACTTGTCATAACAATGAATCTATGGAAGAGATTCATAACCAATACAGATGTGAAAATTAAGTGTAAATAAACGAGTATATAGTACAGTATACAGTACACTGCAGATACAAAAGTGTTTTATCCAGAGATCTAGAATTGCTCAGAAAATCAGAAAGAGAAAACAATCAGAATATAGCTGCTGCTTTGTGATAATATCCGACACACACAGATGATCACTCAACAGTTACTGTGAGGAGCACTGCTACAGGATTTACTAAGGTGATTCTCACACATATGACCATGATCACTGATCACCTCCAGTTACAGATAAGTGAGGAGCACTGCTACACAAGATGATGAGGAGAGGAATGACATGATGACAGAGAACTGCCACACAACCATAATAATAATGAGAGCGGGTATGCTAGAGGTAACATAGGGAAAGACTTACGTTTATTATTAGTAGTTAGTTTTAAATGAAAATGTACAACAACACGATAAATTAGTTTGATGTGTTTTAGTAGATATTGGGCGTGGTATTCCAATTCCCAGAAAAACTGCAAATCCAGGAAATCTTAAATCCCAAGATTGCTGAATTAAAGATCCCTGCACATTATCACATATGGGAACTGATTCATCAAGGAACGCAAAGTGAACGCAATTTGCGGTTTTAAAGGGTGGTCGGTAATTGCACACACACTCCCATATTCACGTACAAGAGGACTTTAAGAAAGTATCCTCTGGTTATACGGTACTTGCCGTATGCAGACACAACAAACTGCAGGATACGCACAATGCATATGTGCAATGTAAAGTCCCATCAGAATGCATGGGGAAAAAACTGAATACATAAACTCCCCTTAATACTATAATCAATAATAAAAATACACTTTTTTTCTTTTTATCATTTTTTTTACATGCAATACATAAATCAGACTGTTCTTAATGCTTACTTACAGAAAATGCATTTTTTACAGGTGCTCTTCACTATCACTATCAGTCAGCACCTCCACCTGCCCTGTAGCTGGTGTAAGGGATGCGGCTAAAAATCACGTACCTAAGAGATGCTCAGAGCCTGAATCAGACGAATGAGTGTGAGCTGGACCTCACACGCCCTTTCTGTACATTGCCTACGTGCATACGCCCCATCCAGCCACCGTTCCACCCCTCGTAGGTAGTCGGAAGTGTCATCTGCGTTTGAACTTGGATTGCGTGCAGTTGTGTTCACTGGCGTAAGAGCCGTTTCTGACCATGCTCAGAGTTATTGCACACATATGACGGCACACAATGGGACTTACCGCCGAAGATGAATTAGGCCCATGGAATCTAGCGGTATTATACATTTAGATATCGCCTTGTTTATAAAAGAAAAAAGGTTACAATTGTGAAGAAATAAATTAGCGTAATAGTAAAACAAGTGTAAACAAATGCCGCTTTTGGGATTTGACTATAAATAGAGGTAAAACATTGAAGAAACCTGTGCTGTTTGTGCCCTTTTATTAGATTGTAGACACTGTAATTTGTCATTCAGTTTTGTGCTTAGCAATTACCCCTATATGTTATACATTGTCTGATGCTAATCTGTTGTGTATACACTGTGGGTTTCAATAGTGTAATTTACAGCATCAGCGCGTTTTTAATAATTTATGTTCTGGATCAAGAAAGAAAGCGGATACGTGTACGTTGTGTTTATACATGCGGAAATATTCACTGGCTGAAATGTTGCATTTAATCAACAAGCAGAAATATTCTGTATGTACCGTATATTACATGTGTCGACGTGGTGGTTGCTGATCCGTGAAACATCGTGTGCAAACACTGATTTTACACACGGTTGCAGCATATTATTGCAGTTTACTGAATAACATGGAAGACGGAGCAGTGATGTGCGCTAAGGAATAACCACCAGTTACATATCAGGTTTAGCAGTCTGGTATAGAATTCCAGAGAGAGGTAAATGGATCCTAGTAAAATATTGGTTTGAGCCACCAAACGTCTGCCTCCGCTGCAAAAATCATTCGCAAAAGTCCAGGGCAAATGTGTGTGAGGTCACATCTATTTTTGCACAAATGTACCCGACTGGAGAAAGAGCGCTGATTTGTGGTCAGGATGATTTATTGTTGTGACTTGACCTTTTGTCTGTAGACAACAAATAACTTTTGCTGCCACGGAAATCTACCAGCAAAATATATTTTATATCAATCAATATTTTTGAAATTTGTACTTAATATGTTCTAGGGAAAAGTCTGGACAAAACAACCATGACACATAGCCACGCCCTATAACACATAGCCACACCCTATAACACATACCCCTACCCTATAACATCTAGCCACACCCTGTAACACATAGCCACACCCTATAACACATAGCCACACCCTATAACACATACCCCTACCCTATAACATCTAGCCACACCCTGTAACACATAGCCACACCCTATAACACATAGCCCTACCCTATAACATCTAGTCACACCCTGTAACACATAGCCACACCCTATAACACATAGCCACGCCCTCTTTAAGCCATTATTCCTTTAGGCCACCAAAAACTTTGTCAAGAAAATTGGGACTGTTGCAGCCATGTTATTTTTATGAATGTTTCTCTCCAGGTGACTCTAGTTACCGATATTTATTCTGAGAGAGCGACATATTATCAAGGACCATTATAACGTAACACAGAACATGTATAAGTCCAAAGGTTCACATGAAGTATATTGCAATTTTCAATTTAACTATAACATTCAAACATATGAGATTATACTATTCCTTCCAATACAGTGGACCTTTTAATTTTCCATCATCCCATCTCTGGCCATTAGGGAATTCTGCAAAATGTTAAAAAACAAATATCAGCAACCTCTGCATTTTCTGCTAGTCGCTGGCGTCAGACCAATCCAAGATGGCAATCTGATATCTCAGCACTCCGGGCTTCAATAAGTTGTAATAAACTATTTATTGAAAACATTGATTTGTGTGGCGTACCCAGGAATCCTTTTCTCATTGTACTTCAGCTATTTATTCATTTTCCTTGTTTGTGTTGTGTGTGTTGGCCTTAAAATGACTCCTCAACATAAAACTTAAGTTGATTCGATATAAAAACAGCTGGTAACATTTACATATATACACTATAGAGAAATGGGCACATTGACAGCACTTGGCATGTTTCATATTGTATTTTTATGCTGCTATATTCTCTATTATCAGCTATTTCTGACTCTGAGAGGCCTTGTGCACTGACCTGTAATTAACTTGCTTACAGGAAGTCCAATGTGCATTGGAAAATGACTCCCCCATGATCACTGCTGTGTTTGACTATTTCAGCTCTGTTAAGCTCTAATACTATAAGCCATCTTGTATCTTAGGTTTAGCGGCACTATAACACAACCCCACAACTGTACAGCTGCGTAAATGCTAATGATCTCTACACAAAACATAACCGGCGTCGTTGCTTTCTAGAAAATAAAGCACAATCTCAACATCCACCGACAATTAACAACCTGCTCTTGGAAATAACTCTTTCCTCAAAGTATATTAATCTTGGTTGTAAAACCATTACGCCTCCTCGGATGTGACATAGTCTAATTTGTTACTTCTCCAAAACCCTTTTTTTTTTTCCACGAGTGAAAATTCATGAGGGACTAATATGCAAACATCTTTTCCTCTAGCAGGAGGTCACTGAGGAACAGTCTCATATTTTACCAGGAAAGGCTACAAAACAGTACAAGGTTTAGATTTACCTGAGCAAGACAAATAAACCTCATCGCATGATCAATATTTTCCTCAGCCATTAATACTGTAAAGAACTAAAGGCATTTCCAAGTCTACTTGTGAAAAACCAAAGATGTGTAATCTGGATGGGGAAATATGTATGTTGTTGTCCATAGCAACCAATCAGATTCTAGCTAGCATGTTTTAGTACATTCTAGAACATGGTAGCTAGAATCTGATTGGTTGCTATGGGCAACACCTCCACTTTTTCTTTATATAAGGTTTGAACGATCTAACACATAGGGGGGTATTCAATTGATGGCGGGATCGCCGAAAACCCCGCGCTCGAAAAATATTACCGTTAAAACGGTAATATCTCGTTGGATTTCAGCTCCCTGAGCTGCGAGCTGAAATCCAGCGAGTAAATTACCATATTAACGGTATTTACCCGCAGGATTACCGTATTAACAGTAATATTTTCCGAGTGCAGGGTTTTCGGCGATCCCGCCGTCAATTGAATACCCCCCATAGTCCTCCTGGCTACTTAGCGATATGCACCATGATCTACAAAAGGAAAATATACAGGGTGTATATTGACATACAGAAATAAAATACAATTAACACGCTAAAAAGGAGGATGATTGCACTACATAGATACCCAGGCATAATGTCCATTTTGGCCAACAAATCCATTTGTTTAAAAATAAAACAAATATTTGTTCTGCGGTTTCTCACTTTTGCAGTGCGTAAATAACACTTATTGTCTTAAAGTTTTAAATGTGGAACCCAGTTTATGACAAGAAGCTTTGTACCCTATCACTCAGTTTTGGGAAGAGAAAGTTTACTCCCAGGGAACAAAGAACGTTTTCACCTTGTGTCAGTAATTTCATTTCAGTCCATCACACCATATGCTGAAACACACTTGTGTAGGAATAAAGAAAATCATCTTATTAAAGAGGTTCAGGCTCATCCTAAAACACGCACTGAACCATTTTTACAGTTACATCTCCAGAGTAATTTGTTTTCCTTACTATCTATTACCTTCATTTTAATTTTTTGGCCATCTTGCTTGAGGTCACAGAGCAGTAAACTGGATGCACTAGGCTCCAACATAATGGCTCCTGCAATGGTGACATAGTTTTGAAGACGAGTTGCTCTTCTTATGCTAAAGTTGTTAGGTGTAATGTAGCTCTGCCTATCAAGCAATGTGAAACCCAAGGCTTCTGAGGTCAGCCCAGACCACGGTCAGACATTTTTTTGTGTGGTGAAGTTAAGAATCCCCAGTTTGAGCTTTCTAACAATAGCACAGGCTGTAACGTAACCTCATCGTTACAATCTGGTCATTTGTCTCACCCTTTTTAAACCCTTAAAATACAATGCAACTTGAATGATACCCAAAGAAACAAATGTGAAGTACGTGCTACTTATGTATAGTAAATTGTACATCCAACCAGCTGTTTTAATATTGCACAATACATTCGCTTGATGTGCTGCACAGAGAGTTTTTAGCGAAGGCTGTGAAAGCAGGAGCTGCGGGTAGCCCCCTGGCATCAAGCAACTCAGTATGCAGTGCCAGGACGGAAATACGAGGAACAATCGCTTCACAAGCCCCGAGGCCTGTCTTATTAGGTTACAAATAAGCAATGCGCTCACTTGTCTTGCAAAACTGTCCAGTTTATGAAACAATATGTAAAGACAAATTTACATACACAAATAACCAAAGCAGTTCTCAGGGGGATTTGTATTTTTTTTTTTTGTTGTTGTTGCTAAAACAATTGCATGCATTAGTTGGAGGAGGAAGGGAGGGAGGAAAAGAAAAACCACGGTACGACGAAGCAGCTCCGTAGAAAACAACACAATGCATATTTCAAATCAATCCAATTATACAGGTAACATTAAAACATTTGCTGGCAAGGCAGATTCTGAGAAAATGAAAGTTTCATTATCCATCACGATAATTGCTGGTGTACTGGGTGACTACCAAAATTAATGGCAACTGCATATTAATGGTGTACATGATAAACATTAAACTTTCGCTGTGTAGAAATATGTGTTCAGCCGTGTTGCCCATCACACACTGTGTTTCTTTTATTTAAGGTTAATGGCACCTTAACACTATTTTTTGACCCCCCCGAACTAGCAGGACTACGGTTATCCCCCATGTCAGGAACACCTGCAGCCCAGGGGACTAACTCTCCGACCACTTTAGTTCTCCACTTGTAACAACGCACCGAACCACAGTGACCAATCAACAAATAGGTTTTACCTGTCTAGTTCAAGTTAGACAATGAAAGCAAGTGTCTGATTGGTTGCCATGATTAAGTGCAAGTTTTGCAGCTACAGCTGACGTTAGTAAAGAAACTCTTCTGTGTTACTTTGTAACTCATTACAGGGGCAAACGCAGGATTTGTAGAGGGGGCGTTTCCACACCATGCCACTAGTGGGCGTGACAAGCATGCATGGGGGCGTGGCTATAATTTTAGACATATGCAGCCTATCAATTCAGTAGGAATTAGTTATTATTATTATTATTATTAATATTTTATATTTTGAATGACTACATTTATAATTTAAAATATTGTGTTATCTCCTATTTTAAATAAAACAACAACAAAACATTATCAGAACTATTATCCCATCTGCAAGATAAGGAAGTGTATTGTAAATGTTATATATAACCATTTTGGAAGGGCAGGGTTGCATTTGATATCCATAAAAGTAGCAGACAGGAAAGGTGGGAGAGGACACACGTGGTAGCAGATTTGGACATGCCTGCCATACATCCACCATCAACTTGTTGTTCAGCTTCCATCCTAAAATCTATCACCCAACAGGAGATAATGGCCATTGGCCTTTCTGCTCGTTCCCATAATCTCTGCATGTCTTCATCCAATGCCAGGTCATACTGTCAGTTTATTTCTCCAAAACCCATCTATACATTTTTTAAATAAAAAAAACAACTGTTTTTTTATGATGGTTCTAAATTTGCCTCTAAAAAGTCTCTCCACATTTTTGGTCAATGCTGGGTCTATTTTGTGTGGTAGTCCTGGTGTTCTTGGTCCATGAATTCCCTTATGATTCTGGCCTCACGGATGTAAAAGAAAACTGTGTCTACCTCTATGTTTTGCCTGCACAGTTCTCCATGGTAAAATTGACTGTAAATATGACACTTGTCAGATCAAGTCAAGGAGTAGCTGAAAGAATCTTAAAACACCTGAGTTAAGAGCCTCTAAAAATGGTAAGAGTAGGTAATTCACACTTATGAGTGGCAAGGCTGAGTGTGCTTATTTTGTCTTTTGACTCACCAATATATGCTGCAGTAGGCTCCCTATGAATTTACATTTATGGACAATAAACTCCTGTACATTGTGGGTTGCCAGGGAGTTATTAATAATGATGTTTTATTACATAGCATCAGGGATGTACACAAACAAACAATTTATGCAGGAACACTGAGTGCTTCCTCTCCACAATGTACAGTTTAATTTGTGTTTCCTGCGGCAAAGGGAGATAGAGTGACGACGAGAGTCGTGTCCGGGGTCTCTGTGTCTGATTCCTTGGTAAATCTTCCCAAATAAACTCGATTTAACACTATAGAAGCTTCCATTCCACTGGCTGCTATGTGTTCTTCTATGGCATCAAAGGGCATAATATAAATTTATCGCCTGGTTGGCACCTTCACTTATCCCTTAGACAAGTATTTGTCTCACACACGATACTGTTGAGACCTAGAATTAATGCTTTCTGAATTATCTATCACAATAATGGTTGCTGCAGTATTAGCATCAGCGGTATAACTAATGGCCCAAAGGGCCTGGTGCAAATTTTGGGCTCCCCTGCCTCTCTCAAACACCATTGGTTTAATATATTAATACTTGTTATAAATGTTTTATTAAGCTTATATTTTTAATTTTTTATATATTATTTTTACCAAGGGAAACTGTGTAGAGTCACAAAAAACTATATAATATATCTCACTTGTGTTCAGCATAAATAGATTTTTATTGCATGTACATATGTTGCCTGGCAAGAGAGATCTGAATCAGCTCTCCATTGCTTCTGTCTGGTCTTCCCTATTAGACCAACAGATTCTCGGTCTGTCATAATAGGAGGAGTCTAGAAAAGGCTGTAGTGTTTCAGCACCCAAGGCAATGCTGGCAATAGTATCAGGTCACAGATGAAATTTCAGTCAGTTAAGCTGCTGAGACATCATTGCCTTGCCACGTGTGTGTTCACAATTTTTGCACGTCTATCAATCTGTCACTCACACTCTGTCGTCTCAGGTATATCACCTCACTCCTAACATGTTCGCCTGCTGCAAGGGGGTGAAATGGAAAATGACGAATGTGTTTAGAGAGTATAACACTTCATTTATTGGAATAATATTATGCAACTCAGCAATGTAGGGAGTATGTTTTAATGTCAAATGATGGCTTTAAAACGAAAATGCATGACAAAAGCTGCCTATTAGATTGCAAAGATTATGACTAAGTTGATAACCAAACATTCATCTACAAACTCTACAAAATCCACCAAACCTTCCCAAAATGCCACCTTGTGAGACACAAGAATCAAATAGAAGTTCTGCTATATCAATCTTCTTTGTAGATAGCGCTACAAATCCTTAGCAGATAGTTAGACTGCTTTAAAACTTGGCATTGAAAAAGCCTTTTCAAGTTGATAGCAAAGTTGCTTCATCCTGAAAAATACTTAGAAGCATCTTCCATTGGGTTATTAAACATCATAGAAGCACATTGATTATTACACATTATTCCAAAAGGTGTCTGAGTGCTGTTGACTTTAGAACACACATATTCCATTGTCTATATGAGTGACTGATATATCACACTTCAATGTAACACTATAAACTTGTTTACTAGTGTCAGAAAACAATGCAATGTTTAAAAAGACCTAAGTACAAAAAACAGTTTGAAGAAAGCAACCAATGGAAATTGTGCTTACATACTGCAGCTCTAAACATAAATCTGATTGGTTGCCATGTATCACAAAACAAATTCTTCTTATTCAGTGAAGATTTGCATTGTCATCATAAAGTTGCGACTTCTGCAGCCTGAAGAGACTACACTGCTTACCAAGCTCTCTATTATCTGGAATGCTTTGGCTGTACTAAATCAAATTTAAAATTGATGACTGTCTTTTCCCACAATTCCCTAAACCCTACCCTTATCTTGGGTTGCCAGTCCGGTTTTTGGAGATTCTGCCCGAACTTAGCGCACTGTTCCGGTTTCAGTAAAGCTGTGAACTAGGCACAAGGTCTATAGTCAGAGAAGCTGGGCCCTGCAGTAGTATGTACAAGTTGGTATGATTTATTGTTCATGTTACACGCACAACAGATCACAACAGCAGCAATTGGAAGCACTGTGGGTCAGAAGATGCAGACGCAGGACCATCAGTTGAAGAGGCTTCATCCTGATATAGAAATTTGTGCCTGGGAGACTGAGGAAGCTCCATCCTTGTACAGTGCTTCTGTAAAAATCACTTTCCTGTCGCCGGACGCTTTTACTGTGGAGCTTCTTACAGAAGAGGAGGAAGGTGCATGGACAATCGCTGGGCCACATAGCAATTTTTTTTGAGGGGGGCAGCAACTCTCCGGAGACACCAGATTTGCCTTTCTGAGCAGGCGTGAGGACCAGCTTATCAGCGTACCAATGTGAGATAATAAGTGGATTGTGACTCTGTTCCATTTTCTGGCACAATACAGTGACGGGGGGGAGAGAGCAATTCCTCAGTTGAACTGCTGGTTTTTAAACTCCCTTCTGTTGTATGGTGATTTCAGCCGGGACAGAAAAGACTGTAATTAGGTAAAGATTTTAGACGCGTGACAGTAATGAAGGATGGTTTATTTAGTGTGTCCGTAAATTATCTTTATAGGTTTTTCTGGCCCTTTTAGCATACATACACAGTGTGTGATTCTTTTTAAGGCATATTCAGCATCTTTTTTTATTCCATTTGTTTTAACATACATGGTACTTTCCCTCTTAAACAGTTATTCCAATATTGGTCTCTTGTTCTATTTAATCAGTGAGCTCTGTCTATACCACCAGAAGGAGTAGCGCAGCAATCTCAGAATAAAATGTAATTGACAGAAACTTTTCAATCGAGTCTCAAATGCTCATTTTATTGCAATTGTGAAACGCACAATCAATCATTTTTGAGAGTAGTGTCGGCTCGGCCGATTTATCATAATGTGGTGATAAGGCTGATTTTTTTTTATCACCACTTATGATTGGTGCAATTTGTCAAGAAAATATCGCCGGATCAGCTGCATTTTTGGGCATGTGGTCGCTCAATGTCTAGGACAGCGGCGGTTGAAGATACAGCCCTGCACACATGTCCAGTTTTAGCCTTAGCAAAAAGAGGCAAACCTACCTTCATCACAAGACTGTTTAGCAGTGCTCCTCTCAGTGATTGTATGAGGAGGTACTTGGCGATCATGTATGTGTCTTTTACTCTGAATTTAATACAAAATAATCAGATGACAAATATTATTTATAATGTAGTATATTTTCCAAGAGAAAAAAAAGTGACCGTGCACTAAACTGAGCTTAGAAGCCCTCGAAAAGTTATATAGGAAACTCCTCCCGTGAGTTGCCTCTTACATCATGTAATGTAAAGCCATAGGATGTATGTGAGCAAACATCAACGAAGGAACAAGCTACAATCTAACAAGCAGAGATAATGAGCTGTATAATGTATGTAAATGACTTGATGCTGCAGCATTTCTTTGAATCTATTATTTATTTTTGCATTTTTTTTTGTACATTTTATACTAAAAAATAATTGGGTATTATAACCTCCTCTTGTTTTATTAATGTGCATTAAATAAAGGTAGCTGTGTATGGAGCTCCTGTATGGTAATAACCCTAAACAAAGAATATTATTATTTTGCATCACAGTTGGTGGAATGAGCCAGGACAGGCTTTGTGCGCTGTATACGGTTTATCAGACTTTTTGAAGGGCTGGTTCACACCTATGCTGTATGAATGCGCTGTTCAGCTGCTAACACCTGAAAATCCATGTTAAAAATAAGATGGTTTCCCATGGGCTCATTCCCAACATTGTGTACCAAAATTTAAATGACGTGTTTAAATTTTATCCCTAACTTGGATGTGTGTTCTGCCCTTGTGCGACCAACCAAGGAATGTAACATACCGATACCAATCTGTCACACCTGTATTGCCTAAATAATAATATAAAATCAGTTGGTTATTTATTTATTTATTTATTTATTATTACATAATCTTTATCTTAACTGTCATTATTCTTTCCATACAGTTGGCTATGATTCATAAATCCAGCTGGTTACTTCTGATTTACCAATATCCCCTTTAATTCTATTTATATATAGTCAGGCAGTCCACTTTTTGGATTGACTGCAGTGTTGTTTATCTATTCAATGTAAAATCATGAGAGACAACTGTGATATATTACACATCATGTCATCTATATATATTTTTTTTAACTTGCATGTCAATTAGGTGTGATTATATGACTTTCTCCCTAATATTATATATATGCATTTGCAGATTTATTCTTACTGTATGTATCATCATCATGTTATATCCATTTGTATTAATCGTGGATCCATTCATAGGAATCTTTCCACTATTCCATTTATATATACATGTATATACCATCTTAAATTGGATGTTTTAATGTGCGAGCTATACATATATATTTTTTGTTTTTTAAAATGTGGTTTCTATTAGACTAGACCCATGCGTGGTGTCCGCAAACTTTTGTATTTACAATATGAGCCTCCAGTTGAAATCATTACATCATTAGTATGCTTGACATTCCGGTCAACCAATCACTTCCATTCATATTCTTTATAAACCAGCTCATCACAATCATACACCAAACCCTTGAGAAAGTCCGGACAGGACGAAACGCGTTGGGCCACGCCCCTTTTCGACGTCAGCACTAGCGACACCCACCTTGGCATTCCAAACAGACGTTTAGTCTGCACCCCTGCAATATACACCACGAGGAGGTTGATTATCCTCCCCGCCGCGCGGCTAGACCTCAAAGAGACTATAACAGCAAGTATACTTTCTCTGATTCCACAATACGGATCATCGTTTTATTTTTACATTATATACCCTTTGGACACTTATTGAGGAGGACATACTCTAGACCCTTGTCCTGCACTTGGAAAATAACGGGTCCGGTCTGCATAGTCTTTATTAACCCATTTTGGACTGATTATTGGTATGACTTAATTAGTCTCATCTATGAGACTTTCTGGAGGCTCTCTCTCTTTTTTAACGGACACAACATATTGTTTATCTTTGGAATGTATTTTTTTATCCCTTTTAATGTCCTTCATGTAATTCCACATATCCTCAGTCTAGACCTAACGGTTGCTGTTAATGTGTGCTTTTGATTGTGTTTTTACCCCTTTTAGGGAATTCTGACAATTTTTGTATCTTGTTTTATGTCATTAAATTGTGTCACTTATAATTCATGGTCGCATGGGCATTATCCTATATTAATAGATAGAATACCCTAGTCAATGAGCGCTCAGCTAATTGTTTTATTTTAGTACTGTTTCTGGAGGGAGGGATACCCTCAGCTGGTGCAGCTCTTGTCTAAACATTATAGAGAGCGCGATCCTTCCTAGTTATAGAACGCAACACATCCTATTTCTCATGCGTTACCAGGTGCTACCAGTACACTGTATTGCAATGGTGAAAGCGCAACGCAACAAACACGCTTTGAATGTATGTTACCAAAAAGCATAACACTCGCCTAAAGCATGCATTAGGTTTTATATGTTTTACCCATTTTTTAATGATCCCTGAATGAAAAAGAAAAGCAAAAATATATTGGAAATCTGTGAAGAGTTTGATAAATATGCCAATGGCACCTGCGAAGGTTGATTTAGCACCTCCATGGTGTAGGTGATTGGAATTTGTCACCCAAGAAATAATGTAGGCCACACAGACATGCTGAAGCTCCAATGCGTCCTTTCTAATTTCTAATTCTGACATTCTAATTTCTAAATCTGACATTCTAATTTCTAAATCCGACATTCTAATATCTAACTCTGACATTCTAATGTCTAAATCTGACATTCTAATTTCTAATTCTGACATTATAAGTTCTAAATCTGACATTCTAATATCTAATTGTGACATTCTAATGTCTAAATCTGACATTATAAGATCTAATTGTGACATTCTAAGTTCTAATTATGACATTCTAGTTTCTAATTCTGACATTCTAAATTCTAAAAATGACACTCTAATTTCTAATTCTGACATTCTAATGTCTAAATCTGACATTCTAATTTCTAATTCTGACATTCTAAATTCTAAATCTGACATTCTAATTTCTAAATCTGACATTCTAAGTTCTAATTGTGACATTCTAATTTCTAATTGTGACATTCTAATTTCTCATTCTGACATTCTAATTTCTAAATCTGACATTCTAAGTTCTAATTGTGGCATTCTAATTTCTAATTCTGACATTCTAATTTCTAATTCTAACATTCTAATTTCTAAATCTGACATTTTAAGTTCTAAGAACACAAAGAATTCTTTCTGTCGGTTATAAAATCAGACAGCAGCATCCGCCTTGTCAATCAGAAGAACCTGATTTTACCAGGGAGTGGAATTGTACAGGTTATTACGCCTGTACTCTGCTCTGTGATGGGACTGGTGAGGACATAGGATGCTTTGCATAAAAAGGGATGTGGATAATGGATGGGTTGGAGTCTAGGGTGTCAAATGTTGTGTGCCTAAAGGCTCCAATTATGGTAACCCAGCCCTGCACCTATGTTGTCATCAAACTTAGAAATATAAAGTATGGAGACTGAGATATAAGAAAGTCCCAGGTCACCCAGTAGTCTCACACAGCCCGATTACAAAAGGAATAAAAGGAATCAAATAAACACTCATATATACCTTCCAAAACGTCACTGTGTTATTTGCTTCAAATAGGTAAATAATTAGTTTGGCGGCGTGTAGAATAAAGAGTAGCTGCCATAACTAAAACATAACGCCAACAAAACACTGAATATACATCAACTTATTTTCCTAAATCGCTTAAAATGGAAACGAAATGGCCTGAAAGTTCTACATTCTGGTTCGTGTCCAACAAAATGTGTGAATTAATTGAGTGTAAAAAAGCACTGGGTTGCATTATATCAGTTCAAATATGTGTAACAATTGTTCCCTCTGTCCCCAGGGGTTTGTTTCAATTCTCTTTGTTATGATTCAGTCCATTCACAATATGTCAATGGGAGTGCCATTTACAAGAGGAACAGGGAAACAGATTCTTTATTTCTTATAGAATGAATTTTAGTTTTCCCCCCTCTAAGGCTGCTAACATTTGCAGAGAGATTCCATCTGGAGGCCTTCAAGAAACAGAATTTTATAGGCTAACAGTTATCATCCATAAAATGAAACTCACTTGACATAGTGATGTCTGACGTTGTCTTCCAGGGGAAATTACCAGTTCTTTCCTGTTTATAGGGGAACAATCGCTTGTATATAAAATAGTGAAATGCCATAAAATAAACATAGCTCCCACTCCTGGCCCATACATACTCTGGGCCAGATTCATTAAGGCACGCAAATTGAACGCATTGTGCTTTTTCTTGAAAACGCGCGTAATTCCTGCACACGCACATCCGTATTCAACTACAGGCGGATCTCTTGTTGAATACAGGTCTATATGTGCTCTACATTTGTGGAGTATAGTCACCTGTTAATAATATAATCATTAATGAAAAAACATTAACAATATATCTATTTTCCCCCATAAAATACATTTATCATGATGTTACTAATGTCTACTGTACATAAAATGCATTTTTACAGTTGCTCCTGATTACAAACACATGTTCTAGCTGTATACACAGTCGTCATCACTAATAATTGGCATTTACACCTAACCTGTAGCTGATGCAAGTGTTACGACAGAAAAACATGTACCGTTGAGATGCCCAAAGCTTAAATCAAGCGCTACTGCTGTATGCACTCGAGCTTGGCATGCCCTTGCTGTACACTGCCCATGTGCAAACGTCCAGCCCCGTACTTGTTCCACCTATGAAATAGTAGTCTGGCATAAGTGTCCTTTGCACTCGAAGATGAATGTGATGTTGCTGCATTCTCTGGCATATAGTCTGTTACTGGAAATGTATCAGCATTTAAGTTCCTTGATGAATCCGGTCCTCTATGTACATTTGCTATGTTGCCTAATGTATGCTATTATCTCTGTCGTCAGGTATATTAGGCTCCAAGTAACTCTTTGTAGTATCCTCTGCACTGCAGAAAGCATAGGCTTTTATATTTAAGCTCAATGACATCTATTTGGTTTCAATGGTGCTTTTGGTTTTCACAAAAGCTGGATAAGGGAGCCTTGGAGGGAGTAGCTGTGAAATGCACACTTTTGCTAGATCACACACACTGTGATCTCGCAAATGGAAGTCTCGTCTCTGCACTGGCCTACACAAAAAAAGGCATTTAGGTGGACCAATTCCGTATTAAGAGCACTTTCACAGTAAAACCTTCCAGTATGTCCAAAGCTGATTTTGCATGACCAGTGGACATGAGTAAATGGCCTTTGTAGTGTTTATTGACATTTGCAACTGTGCAAAAATTGTGTTAAGGCAACACAAGGGAATCCAATCTCACATAAATCTTTAATGCCTGATTCAAACAATATATAGAAATTGGCTGAGGATACGAATAATGAGAGAGCACACGCAACAAATGACAATGGACTTCCTCTGGCCATTACTGTACAATACCAATTCCAATTACAGCATGGATGTTTAACATGACCGTCTAAAGGATTTTTACTGTAAGGTAGGGGAGAAATACAACCACCCACCCGCCTACTGAGAAAACAATATAAAAGAAATAAAACAACTACAAGGGATTAATGGAATGTTGCATTTCAAAAAGCATAGTGAAATACACCGTACAACCTTACAATTGCCATTGTTAAGTACTGACAAAGGGGAAACAGAGAGGATGGTATTTTGGCATTATACATACAGTCTTCTCCCATTCTTGCTGTAACCGCTGCAGAATTAATTACTCTATGCTAAGATAGAAACCTTTAAGACAAATTAATTAAGTCTGCACTGGTTGCTGCAAATGCAAAATAACTAGGAAGAACAGAAACAGGATAACATGTTCTGGGTGAAATTCGTCATGTTGGAAGCTAGACATTTACCAGTAGAGCACATGGGTAATATATCTGTGTATATAGAACCTATGTGGCTAAGCAGCTGTTACATTTATTCTAACCATATATTTTTGTTTTTCAATGTTTATTTGTCTAATGTAAATATTAACGGATGAATGTATAAAGTATTCTTGTCACATAACTTTACCTGGATACTGTGCTAGTAAGTCTGCTTGCAGAGCTCACCGTTCAGTGGAGGTGCCATTGTTTCGCTTTTCTCTATTTCCCATCAGTCTTAAAGAGGAGTGATAATCCTCTCAAAATACAAAAACTCTTGAGTTTGTTTCATTGGCTAGGAACATTTACAATGTCCTTGGTACTGGGTATGATGCCATAGTCAGGGACCAAAGGAGCAAACATGTGTCATCGAAAAGGCAGACACATGCACCTAAGATTGCCAATAGCTTGCATGCCCCTGTGCTAGGTGAAATTAAGACACTTTTGAGTTTATCCTTTTAACTGAGTCTCGTTGTTACAAGGCAACATTCCTACGGTATATTTATCTGCAAGGCGCCTGGAAAGGAATTGTCTATAACTATGGACATTATTTCCGGTTTATCATGGGGTGCTATGTACAGATGACACATGTATCTCCTGGATATATGGCACCGTCATGCCAACATCAAACCGCCCGACTGCTCCATAGTCTGCCCTCCATCTGGATTGTAAAATGTGCCCGCCCCTTTGATTAACAAGGAGAGTGCGTCATGGTTAAGTGCAATAGCTTCAAAAACAAATGTGCTTTATTTGTATAAATGCCCTTTATTCATACTTGCCAACTCTCCCGGAATGTCCGGGAGACTGCCGAAATTCGGGTTGGTCTCCCGGATTCCTGGTAGAGCAGGGGCAAGTATACCGCGTACTGCAACTTGCTCGTCAAAATGACGCAATTCGCGGTGAACAGCGTCATTTTGCCCCCCCCCCCCATGACAAAAGAACGGTATTTTGTCACAGGGGGCGGGTTTAAAATGATGCAATTGACCGCACCCCACCCCCTCTGCCCTCCAACCACACCCCCTGCCCAGGATCTCCCGGAATTAACTTTTCAAAGTTTGGCAAGTATGCTCTTATTGTAATGACATAAGTAGTGCTACGGTACCATGGGGCATTTATACTCTTTTATAATACTGGTATTCACTCTGGGGTCAAACTTTGCTAGTCCTCCCCTGCCCAACTCAAAGTCTTTTGTCTGGGGTCTTCTAACCCATGAATCTCCTTTCCTTCTTCCCTTAAAGGGACATTGAATTTGATTAAAAGAAAAACATATTTCTTTTTAATTTTTAAAATTGCTGCATTTAAGAGACTCAGCAATACTACAGTACTACAGCAACGCTCCTCATGGACTGCAAAAGGAAGTGCGCTTCCTCCTTCACTCATTTAGGAGTAGAGCAAGGACACCAGGAGTAGAGCAAGTGCTTGGGAACAACATCTCCGGCTGTCCCTTCCTCTAACTGGAAGACTGACTGTATGGTCACAATCCAGCTAAAAACAACATTAAAATAAAAGTAACTTTTTGCAATGCAACTAAATTCCCCATGCCGAAGCTTATATGTGCATAAGATTTTGACATCTGAGTTAAGGTGCCCACCTGGCATCACAGCTGAAATGCCCCAGCTTCTTCCTTCAATAAGAATCTTTAACCCTAAATAATGTTTAACCCTGTATTGCAATGTTTATAGATACAATGTATCTTTGTATTAATGCATTTATTAGCATAGATCTGTCAGTAAGTCAACATGCTCGGCTACATCCAAGTAAATTAGATTTTGATGATATTTTCTGGCAATACAGTTCCTAATACTGTATGAATGTATGAAATCAGGTCATCCGCCGCGCTGAATACTCTGTGCAAACAAGTAAACAAACACAACTTGGAAGCATCATAGGTGGAAGCTGAAGTTTACCTTTCCTATATAAAGCACCGTTTTTTG
This sequence comes from Mixophyes fleayi, assembly GCF_038048845.1. Lineage (NCBI taxonomy): Eukaryota > Metazoa > Chordata > Amphibia > Anura > Limnodynastidae > Mixophyes > Mixophyes fleayi. The sequence continues at coordinate 86,595,224 of NC_134412.1, read as the reverse complement.
TGCTATTCAGTGAAATAATTAATATGCATCTAAAAATAAACAGCCCCTGGGTATTTTTGACCTTTTAATAGTAAATAATGTGGATGTAATGAAGCATGAAGGAGTGCATTCAGGCACACTCCACCAGCCTGCCCATTGGCTGTAGACGGTCTAATCTGGCAGCCTGGCAATGGATGCTGGGTAGACATGACTAGAGTGTTTAAATGGCTCTGTCTATATCATAGGAAGACTGATGGTCATCACTGAAGTTACATTAACTCCTATGCTGCCACACCCTGCCAGATGTATACTGCACTTCCTACTGTAAAATATATTTTAGTATTTTTAATATCATGATATCAGATTGTGTCTTCCTATACTTACTATTGAGATTTAAATGTTTTCTAATGTGAGAGGGTTCTGTCTAACTTTGATTAGCTGCTTGCTCATGTGGGTGGGGCCAGGCGCAAGATAGGTTACTGATCCTTTCGGAATTAATCTTAGTGAACTGTGGATAATATAATCTCAGGCTGAGATAACTAATATGGAGGAATGGAAGAATAGGCAGAGAATCATTAAATAAAAAAAACATTTATATTTAAATACGGTTAAAATTGGCATTAATGATGCCCTGCATTGAACACTGTACTGTTACATTTTCATTGTCTGATATCACTTGTCACTAAAGATAATTTTTTTAATTTTTTTTTATAGTTCTTTATACAAATATTCACACTATTCATGTATTCTATTATACTGTAAGAATATGATCTATCGTTCCCTACTTTACATTACATTGGAATGAAATCACAGTGGTCTATGGCCTGCAATGGAACAGGTCCGCCAAGAGGAATTTCGGGCCTCGATACAGCAACTTCTTGGGGCCTCTTCCATAGTCACTGAAGGAGGCATGTCCACAACAACCTAGTGGTTCCTCCCACTATATAGGCAGTCCCAGGCCATAGGCAAACTGAAGGGGGAAGGGGGGTTCCAAGTGCATGGAAACCCCCCTCCAAGCCTGGGGCACTGTATAATTGAGATGGCTGGACCCTGCCCCCGCTTCACACAGCTCTGCTTGAAAAGGGAGACCAGCATGCACCTAACAGTAGTGCACGCAGCATTGCCCATGTATATTATAGAATAAGAAGAGTTGGAGAGCAGCCAAGTACTGTCTAATATTATAGCCACGCCCCCATGCATGCTGGCCATGCCCACTGGTGACGTGGTGTGGAAACCCCCCTCTACAAATCCCATGTTTGCCACTGCAGACCCCGGTATTATGTACCTGCCCCCCGCCCCCCGGACCTCCTATGGTCTTATAACATCAGTGTGGATCAGTCTTGATTTTGTCATATCACTTTTCCATACAATGATCAAGAAATTACAGGGAAAACACTTCACCCAATAAATAGCATTTCCTTGGGAGCAGTAATGTGAAAATACAACGCTGGCTTTTAATAAATAGACCTTCTGGTGACTCTGTAATTGTGGTTTTCGGTCACTCTGCACCCTTACGTCTGCCAAGGTTTAAAGTATCTCAATCTGGTTTTCACGGAATATGGAAAAAACATTTTTAAGTACAAAACTGATAAAGCAGTTTCAATAAGTGCTGCCTATATATATTGCGGCAAGGGTGTATATTTAGAAAAAAAACAAACAATAAACAGTCAAATATACTAGTCTAGGGATATTTTAAATGGAACCACTGGCTTTAATATATAGTGATAGAGCTATTATTAACTGCACAAATTTCTTGTGAAAAATGTATCCTAGTTTTTGGCTTTAAAGAAAAAATTATAGAATCTCTATTCAAACTCATGTTTGTAAAATTGTCTTATCAATAAATGCAAGCTAGGTAATAATTTTCTCCACGACTGTATAATGATAAATGCAAACTCCTCAGTCTTCTGCGGCATATATATCTTTCTAGACATAACAAGACCTTTATAAAGGGCTTTGACATGACACTCCATAACAAACACAGTACGAACCTTAATGCTAGACGTGACATATGAAAATCTCCACCCTCGCCATTCATCACACCTTTGGGTGTCCTGCGAAACTTGGAAGAGTGCGAGACATTCTCGTTCACAAGAGTTCCCAACATTGATAATAAATATTGATCTATTCCTCCCTACTTATCTTCAGGGGATAATTCCAATTTTAATAATAATCATTGTTCTCGTGAAATAATAATAAAAAAAAGCAGTAAACCACTCTGGTTTCCCTAGCAGTGCCACAAAAGCATAAATCATTAAAGATGTTTAATGAACACGAGTACGGTATTTTACAAAGACAAGCAGACTATTTAATAAAGCAGATTCTAAATAATCAATCCGCTTGCAATTTTTTTTTTATGTGTTAATAATAAATGTGACTCTTTTGCATCAGTCATTAAATAGTACATAAGTTATAGCAACACAGATTAAACTACGAGACGGTAGTTTTTTTTTTTCCTTTTTCCTCTCCCACTGTCATGTAAAGACTTAAGCACCAAGAAATAATATATGCTTCCTCTCCAGTTTCTCCCATCACTTTTCCAGAGGGATTGTATTAAATTAAATGTTCTTGCTCCTTTACCCAGCACATCAAAATTTAATCAAGATTAACTGTTTGCTTCCTACAGGACAACAGCGTAAGAGAGAAAATACTATTTGGTCTGCTGGAAATTTAATTTTTCCTGTTTTTTTAATGTCGTTAATAACAGAGAAAATATTGTCTTTTATTTCAAAACCGGTAATAACACTATTTCATTTTTTTCTTTTGTCTAACTTCCCAATTTTTTACTTGGCTCCCATTGCTATGATTAATTAGTGATTAATTAACATATACATTATCCAAAAACGTAATAAACAATGGCGCTCACAGCAGTATTGTATAAAGTTAGTATAGAGAAAGTCCACACATACACCTCTTCCACATATGGAGGCAGCCTTCCTTATAATAGGTGGGTAAGTCCAGAGTCAAATGGAAAGTCAAACAAGGATACGGCGCACAATGGTGTGTTACTAGGAATTTATCCCAGGTTCAGTGGGGAAATAATATAGTCAATGAATCAAAGTTCCACGTTTGCTGGACGGTCTTATAGGACCAAGGGTATAAGTCCAGTTTGCACATATAAAAGACAGAATGATATAGGCATAGGATTAGTAGAAGCAGTGTGTTAGTGATAGCCCATCACCATAGTATTACACACCCAAAGGAAATTATATCGCTTATCTGTATGATTAATCCAAAGACTGGAACACAGCTTAACAACCACTTCACTTTCAATATTATGTGGTCAGCATACTCAGCAACTGCAAGCCTGATCTCCAGTCAAAAACATCAGCATACTGTAAACATATCTTTCTTCCACTCAATGGGTAAGAAAAAAAGGAGATAATACACTATATGGTGTAGTATTTCAAGGTAACAGTATTTAATCAGGATATTAACATATAAAATGCACACTCACAAAGAGTAATAATAATGCAAGCTTATCTGAAATTCAGGTATCAGATATACCATGTCCTCAGGTACAGCAGGAACCTCCCACAGTCTTCCGCACAGGAGCGACTAATGGTGTGGTGACCCAAATACACAGGAACAGTTGGAAAGAAGCCTCTACGCGTTTCGTCCTCAAACAGGACTTCCTCAGGAGGTGATAAGTGTGGCCAATAACCAGAGGCTTATAGGGATCAGTCTCAAATCACATTTTGCTGTGATTTGAGACTGATCCCTATAAGCCTCTGGTTATTGGCCACACTTATCACCTCCTGAGGAAGTCCTGTTTGAGGACGAAACGCGTAGAGGCTTCTTTCCAACTGTTCCTGTGTATTTGGGTCACCACACCATTAGTCGCTCCTGTGCGGAAGACTGTGGGAGGTTCCTGCTGTACCTGAGGACATGGTATATCTGATACCTGAATTTCAGATAAGCTTGCATTATTATTACTCTTTGTGAGTGTGCATTTTATATGTTAATATCCTGATTAAATACTGTTACCTTGAAATACTACACCATATAGTGTATTATCTCCTTTTTTTCTTACCCATTGAGTGGAAGAAAGATATGTTTACAGTATGCTGATGTTTTTGACTGGAGATCAGGCTTGCAGTTGCTGAGTATGCTGACCACATAATATTGAAAGTGAAGTGGTTGTTAAGCTGTGTTCCAGTCTTTGGATTAATCATACAGATAAGCGATATAATTTCCTTTGGGTGTGTAATACTATGGTGATGGGCTATCACTAACACACTGCTTCTACTAATCCTATGCCTATATCATTCTGTCTTTTATATGTGCAAACTGGACTTATACCCTTGGTCCTATAAGACCGTCCAGCAAACGTGGAACTTTGATTCATTGACTATATTATTTCCCCACTGAACCTGGGATAAATTCCTAGTAACACACCATTGTGCGCCGTATCCTTGTTTGACTTTCCATTTAACATATACATTAGTATACCTTTCCAGTTTACATTAGTATACCTTTCCAGTTTACATTAGTATACATTTGCAGTTTACATTAGTATACCTTAGCAGTTTACATTGGTATACCTTTCCAGTTTACATTCGAATGTGTAGTGAAAAAAAAATGTTTTTTTTTATTGCAGTACCGTGTCAGCCAGAAAAATCTATGTCATGTTGAATACTTTTGTGTCCAAAAAGACAAAAATATTATAGGAGTGATACCTTTATTGGCTAACCAAAAGAAAATGTTATATTTGCTAGCTTTCGTAAACTAGCCTGATGAAGGGGCCTCTGTGCTCTGAAAGTTAGCAAATATAAATTTTTCTTTTGGTTTGCAAATAAAGGTATCACTCCTATAATACTTTTGTCTTTTTTGACCCGAAAGTATTCAACATCACACAGTTTATATTAGTATACCTTTCCAGTTTACATTAGTATACATTTACAGTTTACATTTGTATACATTTGCAGTTTACATTAGTATACATTTACAGTTTACATTTGTATACATTTGCAGTTTACATTAGTATACCATAGCAGTTTACATTCGAATGTGTAGTGAAAAAAAAATGGTTTTTTTTATTGCAGTACCGTGTCAGCCAGAAAAATCTATGTCATGTTGAATACTTTTGTGTCCAAAAAGACAAAAATATTATAGGAGTGATACCTTTATTGGCTAACCAAAAGAAAATGTTATATTTGCTAGCTTTCGTAAACTAGCCTGATGAAGGGGCCTCTGTGCTCTGAAAGTTAGCAAATATAAATTTTTCTTTTGGTTTGCAAATAAAGGTATCACTCCTATAATACTTTTGTCTTTTTTGACCCGAAAGTATTCAACATCACACAGTTTATATTAGTATACCTTTCCAGTTTACATTAGTATACATTTCTAGTTTACATTAGTATACCTTTAAGTTTTCCAGTCTGCGGACTGGAAAGATCAAAGGTATACTAATGTAAACTGGACCTCTCCTATCCTCTTTGCAGTCCTGTTTACAAGACTCCTCACATGCTGCACCTTTGCTCTATGGATATTTTATCTCACAATATAATCTCCGTTGTCCCCTTTCTTGCACAGGTGGCTTAGTATTTACTTAAAAGTCAACAAGCAAGACAATGCAAATACTACATAGAAGTCATGTTGATTTAATGAGAGGGTGTGGCAAAATGATACATTATGACATTGCTGAGTCATCAAGGTACTGTGGAGCAGACATTAGTGCATCCAGATGCACCAGTCCTGGCATATCACAGCTATAACCCATTAATTTCAGTGGGAAAGTGTGATAGTGATTCTTCTGAAAGGTGTTAGTTTGTGAGCCTGATGAACTACATGCTGCAACAAAGCACATCCCATCAGTCTGAGGTTAATATGTTGAGCTCACAAATAATACGTAATAACACAACAGGCCAAGATACACATTACTTTTCCAGCTATTTAATGATATTCCTGCCACCTACTGCATTTCAGCACTGTGATCAATGAGAGGGTAAGACTGAGGGATAGATTTATCAAACATTCCAAAAAGTGGAGGTGTCGCCCATAGCAACCAATCAGATTCTAGCTATAATTTATCTAGTACATTCTAGAAAATGAAAGCTATCAACTGATTGTTTGCTATGGGCGACACCTCCACTTTTTCTTTTTACAAGGTTTAGTAAATCCATCCCTGAGTCAAACTATGGTGATGATCACAGTAACGTATGAACAATTATTCCAGAAATAAAACAGTAACAATTATAGACCTAGGGAAACATTTTATATATCATATCTATAACAACTCTCCTACTGAAAGGTTTGTTGAAGCTTAAATTGTACACATTCGAAAAGTTGATGTTTCATTGACCTTAACGTCTAGATATAACATTAATATTATGTAACTTAAACACAAAATATACTCTGAATGTTCTTGCAATATTCCAGCTACTTTACTAATTGCGCACAGTAGTTATTGCAGTGCAGCAACCTGTCAAACATTGCCAGATACACTTTGTTATAAGCGGTGATAGTTACCAGTGTGTTTGTGATTTTACAATGGCCAAGGTCAATTAAGATTTGTCTAAGGATGATGATAAAACTGCTATTCCGGTGCAAATCTTAGACTTTGTTTTGCAACACTGTAAATGTTGGAGGCCAAGAAGAGGTTTTGCTATTGATCGATTGGCCTTAATTCCATAGCCCCCGGAAGATGTTCTCACATACTGGGACTGCTGCTATACTAAAGCGCTGTCATTTTAACTGCTGATGTCAACAACTATAAGATTACAGCAATAAAACAAGTAATCAGTATTCATCTATCATTTATTTCTCTTCTTACTTGTAAAGTTTTTCCTTCTAATTTGCTGTGTCATCCACATTATAGAGATGTCAACTTCTTCCCCGTTTCATGCATCAATTATTATCAATTTTCGCGTATTGACTATACTCAGTCATCTAAGCAAATATCTTTTTTTTCTTTAAATAGGTGAACTGAGATAGACTGACAGAGACATAGGAGGAGCAATGACAAAGCCACGATTTTACATTTTGAAATGAGATGGCGTATACTGACAAACACAACCTGTCCTGAACAGGGTAAAAACACAGCCACCAATCAGACGATTGCTTTCATTGTTTAACGTGCACTAGATTGATCAAAGCTAATTGCTGATTGGTTGATGTGAGTTATTGCACGGAAGAGACTGGTGAAAGACACTACAGAATCGCGCAGTTTTTAATTAATATTTCTCAGTCTTTCATATCTTGGGGGCTTTAACACTTTGCCAACAGAGGATCTACGGTTCTCTACCTTCTCTGCTGTGCTCACTTAGCTGTGCTTATCTAAATGAGTTCAGCTAAGCATAAGGGGCTAGATTTACTAAACTGCGGGTTTGAAGAAGTGGAGATGTTGCTTATAGCTGTCATTTTGTAGAATGCACTAAATAAATGATAGCTTGAATATGATTGGTTGCTATAGGCAACTTCTCCACTTTTTCAAACCCGCCGTTTATTAAATATACCCCAAGGATCTGTGATCCCTATTCAGTCTGTGCACCCATATCTGGTAGGATATGGATGGCAGACCATAAACTCAGCATTTACTGTCCAGTTCCATTCATAGCTAGTCACCGGTTTCTGAACAAAGGTTATTTGTGCAGGTTGTATATTAATGATCAATGATGTCCAGCTCAATTCAAATCTCCTAAACATATTGGGAGGAATACACTTATCACCTTACCCCAAGTTCACTTTGCTACTTAAATGTCCTATCACCGTTCCTGGCAATCTTATTCTCCCTCCTAACTTGCAATCTCTGTCTTCTCGTGCAACTTTCAGAAATCATTCCCACCACTTATATCACCGATAAATAACAATACAAACCATTTTTGCTTTTGTTTCTTATTAAATATCAGGGAAAAGGAGAAAGATATAATCGACGCGCTATATAATTTTCCGACCATTACAAAGGCGAGCGGGCCCCAGGATCGGCTCATGGTGATAAACGACAATCCATTTTGCTTTGGACCTTTTTTCTCGTGCTATTTTCTTCCCTCCTCCCCTATAAAAGTTACACGGCAGCCGTTTAAATTAGAATTCAGATCAATATTGAACCGTGCTACGTGCGCTGTACCCTGCAATTCAAGTGTTTGATTTTGCAACATATCAGTTCTGAGTTCTCGGTGTACAATCTGAATGTACAACATTAATACGTAGGCCGCGATGTTAAAAAATTCTTACAAACCCCTCTGTGGATTTTTAGAGCAGTGTTGTAAGATTTATGCTGTAACTGAATACTCTTATATTTCCATATACATCCTTGCGGGCTAATCTGTAATAATGTTAAGGGACTCCTGTGCTGATAATTAAATACCATTTCTGCATACAGAATTGATATTTCACTTCCGCACCTGTACTTGGGGATTTTAGTGTTTCAAAAAGCTTAGAAAATAATGTATGCAGATGCGTTTCCTGGCTGTGCTTCTCTGCAGTTTTGCAGACCAGTATAATTAAATATAAAAAGTTTTTAAACAATGGTGTGACCTCAAAATATCAATATCACAGGCTGTCACACAATGCAACATCTTAGTTACAGTAATAAATGTGATTAGTGGGAGCTTTTTGGCTGGTGAAGTTATAGTGGTGAACATGACATGTAGGACATTTAAATAACACTCATCTATATACTACTGACACTACAAGTTGGCTGTATAACTTTGTTTCATATAGAGAGGTGTGTTTGACCTCACTGTCTCCCATAATTAGTTTGACAGGAGTCTGAAATCACCACTTACTGTCTATTTATTAAAGGGGAAGTAGGGGCTTCTCCATCTCTTAGAAAAGCTAAGCCGCGCAATCGCCGTGCTATGATTTGCAGATATTCTCCGCCACAATCATCCTATCACCATCACAGGAAGGAGATAGGGTATATTCATTGAGAAAAATGCTTTATTTATTTAAATTAAACATTTATTGTTTCAATTGGAATGGCAGCAAATAAACTACTTTCAAAAAAATATTGTTTCGATTTATATATTTTTATCTTCTTTTTTTTTAAGTCAGGGCGTCTAGTTCTGCTGTGCATTCGTCGAGCTGCAAATGTTTAGCATTGTTGACTCACAGCGCTAAAGCCTTTGGGTTTGATTCTGACCAGGAAGCTCACTAAATACAGTTTGTTGTCGTTGCATGCATCTTCTTCAAGTGTCCACTGTCCACAATCATTTTGGTAAGTTCATAGCCTTACACACAGACAATGGTGGTAGTGGGGGATATATGGGGGCAGCACGGCGGTGTAGTGTTTAGCACTTCTGCCTTGCAGCACTGAGGTCATGAGTTCAATTCCCGACCATGGCCTTATCTGTGAGGAGTTTGTATGCTCTCCCCGTGTTTGCATGGGTTTCCTCCTGGTGCTCCGGTTTCCTCCCACACTTCAAAAACATACTGGTAGGTTAATTGGCTGCGAACAAATTGACCCTAGTCTCTCTCTGTCTGTCTGTCTTTGTGTGTGTATGTTAGGGAATTTAGACTGTAAGCTCCAATGGAGCAGGGACTGATGTGAGTGAGTTCTCTGTACAGCGCTGCGGAATTAGTGGCTCTATATAAATAAATGGTGATGATGATGATGATAATGTCATACCGCCACTTCTCCTACTGCCTTCATTGTAACACATTCCAGTCACTTACATTCCAATTACATTTCCCATTCCGCCACTTCTAAGTTTCCACTTTAACCACTGCCTGGATGGATGCTGGTGTGTGTTTGTGTGCATGTGGTAAGGAATTAGAATGTAAGCTCTGCTGGTGCAGGGACTGATAAACTTTCTGATTGTAAAGTGCTGCATAAACCGATGGTGCTATATAAATAAAGAATAATAATAATGGTGTGCAGCATAAATGGACCGTTTGACAGCTTGAGTGCGACAAGTTATATGAGATGATAAATAAGGAACCATCAGAGTATAACAAGAGGATGTGAATAAACACAATATAAATATTCATATATAAAACAATATTTTGAAACCATCTACTGCACTTGAGATCACCTGTACGTACAACTTTTACCCTCTGCATAATTTATATATCAGAGAAGAATAAAACGTATTTGGATTAAGAGTTTTTCACACCAGAAACACGCAGAGATGAACCATTTGGAGTTTAGGAGAATGCAGTTTTCTTATAGGACTACATCCATATTTAAGTAAAATACTGATGTGCATTTGTCCCGTAATGTTTCAGGCACTGTATTAAGGAAAATTGGTCAATTAACTTTTTTGCGTATCTCTATAATTATATTGTATAAGGCTAAAATTAAATCAAATAAAATAGAATCTTTAATTAATATCTTTTGGGTATATAAAAATCTCTTTTAAAGTCATTCAATTTAGCAATATTTCATTTATAGGAGTAACTGTGTTATAGATAATAGGATAGGAATGAATTAAACAAGTAGTTTTCCCAACGCCCTTGGAAACAGCAGAATTCTGATAATGCTGGTATGGATGGACAGACAGTGGCTGGCAGGACATGCTGTGACTTGTAGTACACAACGGCTGGAAAAGCAGAGATTGCATAAGTCTGCTTATCAGTATATTATAGACTTTCATGTTCAGAGTTAAAAACAATAGAGAGTTAATTCCAGTGTTGCAGCCAATACAACTAAGCTCTATATGTATAGGTTAGTTCACATAGGTAGTATTTGTAAACCACTCCACTTTTTCAATTTTTTTCATGCTTTATAGACATTTCTGGTACAAAACTACAGCTGAATGGCTGTTTAATTAAGGCAGTAAATTACGTGCAAATACCGTGATTGATATCATTGCACCAGTAGAGCAGTTAAATTTCTATGGGGTTAGTCACTGATTGGTTATTCATAATAACCAATCAAACATTTGCATCCATTATCTAACTTGCCATATATCGATCAAAGCTAATTGGTTGGTATGAGTTATTGCATATTTGCATTTTCGTAGTATTTAAATAAGGGTAGCTTCTCCGCTACGATGAAAGGAGTTAGAGAGAGTTACAAGTTTACAATTTAACAGAGAGTTCTCTGTACATCGCTGTGGAATTAGTGGCGCTATATAAATAAATGATGATGATGATGATGATGATATATGTGTGATTTTGACCACCCGTTACTGACCCCTGTCTGACCTTCATCTTATTATCCTGTCCCTGACTATGATTGTACTTCATCCTTTATCTCTAGGTCTTTCCTGCCGAGTGCGACAGAAGTCCCTCTCAACCTGTGGGGGTCACTGGTAAAGACCAGATGCCTACTTAAATTGGTTGCCGGAGCTAATCAAGTGCCAACCACACTCTGTTTACAGAGTAAAAGTAAGAAGCTCTTAGCATACAAAAGTAAACTGTATAACTGGATCTTGAGAATCCGTACTTCCACAATCCACGCTTGCAATATATTATAAGAACAGTTGACTTAATAAAAATATAGCAGTATATTTGGCTTTGGTTGCATTAGACATTTCTGGTACAAACCTAACACCGCAGATTGGTTTAATAAGTACGGAGCGAGAGGATTTGTCTGTAAATATCGTCATTGATGTAATTACACTAGCATATGTTCAGATTAATCTCTGTGGGGGTTAATCGCTAACAAAGTGTGAAAAGGCAGTTACCCATAGCAACCAATCCAATATGTGCTTTCATTGTTTAATTTGCATTAGGCCAACCAATGCTAATTGCTGATTGGGTTGTTGCCCATATATGCGCTATTAGTAAATTACCACTTGTGTGTGGACACGAAATGATGTCTAAAAACAAAATAATAAAGAATTAGAGGAAGGTTGGGGAGAGTTTTAAGACATGTTATATGGACAATACACAAATAAGCAACTCCTATTCAAGAGAATGGACCTTTTTTTGCTGAACAAACAATTCCATAAATTTGGTGTCAGACACAGATTAGTCTGGGAGTTATTTGTTGCTTAACGTACTACATTCTCGTAATATAATACAGATATTTCCAGTAACATGGCTGCTTTGTCAATCATTAAAAATTCCACTGCAAAACACAATTATTTCTGTCTGACAGGCTATGCTATCTGTATTGCATGAAAATATTCATAAGGAAACAGCAACAAAAGTGTGTAAATGTCCTAATATTTTATGTTACTATTAATATTAACAGAAATATTTAATTTGTTTGCTTACTGTTTCCTAAGTAAACTAAGAATATTTTAGTAAGTTGATTGGCGTTCCCGACCATTAATAACTGCACAGTAATATGGATCTATAAGGACGATGGTCCCAGGTCTCCTATTGATTTGAAAACCTACAGAAATGTAACTGTTAATTTGAGTTCATTTTCCCTCTCTATGTTGAAAAAACTTATTGTTGATATTTTTTTTTTTTTTTAAAAAGCACATTGTACAGTAGTATACAGGTTAAATGCTGTATGTCATCAGATTACTGCATTAAAGCCAATTCTCAGCTATATTTTACTGATTTTCAATGTTTTTAACAATCACTGATGTCATAGTATCAATATAATAACTATAAATATTTTTTTCTTTTGCCCGGTTTCTTATTTTCTTCTAGAAAACCCTTCTCCTTTTGCTTTTCCACTGTTTTCGCTTGGTTCACGCCAGCAGAAAACTAACTTTACACTAGCAGAAAAGCAGGATAGTTTGCTCACTCAGAGAACCTGCTGATTATTTAAACACTTTCAATTGATTTTGCAGAAAGAACAGAATCAACTATTTCTATTCTTCGCTTTGTGCTGATGGATGATGGAATCTTTGAACACAGATTGAATACGATACACTGAATATTCCCTGTGAGAATATGCAAGAATCTGCTTCTGTTTAACTACAGTTCCCAACATGCCCTTCTACCATACCTCCCAATGGTCCCGATTTTGGAGGGACATTCCGATTTGTGGACAACAAAATGGGTGGGGTTTAACAGGAGAGTGGGTGGAGTTGTGCACACATTTGCTCATTTGTGGGCGGAGATCAGGCAGAACAGGTCTTATTTTGTCACACTTTCGGGATTTTAAATGTTGAGGTATACCATCCAAATACATAGTAGTCCTTTTAGACCCTCAATTAACGGCGTATTACCATTTTACGATGGCCAATGGGAAATACCAGCTGCTCATCAATAATGTTTTGACAAAAATATTTGCTAATTCAATTGCTTAGGCCGGATACTGCTAATTCCTTCTGTTTCCACTGGAAATGAAAATGATAGTCCTTTGAGCCCCTCTGACCCTGGTACCCTAAGCAAATGTCTACTTTGTCATTCCCTCAAACCAATACATGAAATATTTAGTTGGCTTGGGTACAGTTCTCAAGTGCAACACAACAGGTTCACAGATTTGCTCTCCCATCTTTTACTATACTATACCCACTTTAACCGCCAAAGAACAGAAGACTATCAACTATCCTAACCCAAGCGCTGGCTGGGCTTTGGGGCAGGGGGATCATCTGCCCCCCTCCCCCCCCCCCCCCGGGCCAATCCCATAGTGGGCTACCTTGGGCTGAGTCACTGGGCTACCTGTATTTATTTTCCTTTAATATGTTCCTAATAGTCTTGACCGCCGCCCCTAAAATTGACCAGCCAGCCCCTGTCCTAACCCTCCGGCTTCACGGCAAATGTCAGACTCCAAATGGCAGGGTCTTGCAACCTTGCAGATTTCTCTCCTCTCCCTTCAATTGTCTCGCATATCAGTCTCCTTTTTTTACAGCGAGGTCTGAATACAAATCAGTGTTTGCTGGAATAAATTCTCTCACCCATCTCTCCTCTCGCCTTATGTTATTGCGCTACAATCTGTTTGTCTGCAAATGACAGTTTACCAGGCTGCTGCCTCCAATGTGACTCCATAATCAAAACGAATAATTGTAAGCTAATACAGTGCAGCCTTTTCCTCGAGGTCGAGAGCACAGTAGGACAGGGATATTGACATGCTGTTAGGCCAAATACTACTGCTAAACAATGGTATGAAAACAGGTCGGGGGGGGATTATAAGTAGACAAACTAGGTTTGCACCTATAGCTCTTATACTTTAGAGAACAATACACGTGACAAGCGTAAAATCGGGTGTGTAAAAAAAGAAATATTAATGAAGTCATTTAGCTACATTAAAAAAAAAAAAACGCTTAGTAGAGATGTCCACAAGAATTAAATATATCATTGCAGCAGAATGGTGGAATCCACTGTACAAGACTCCACCCATTAGGGGGGAAACTCCTCCCCAACATGCCTCTCTGTCGCAGATCATTCTTCTGCCGAAGGAGTGCACTGATTGGACGGCTGTGGTATTACATGTTTGCGCCACCAATTTCTCTCAGGGATGGAACCAATTAGCCTTTGCACCGGGACAAATCCTTGCCTGGTGCATTAAGGTACTCTAGATGTAGATGTGTTCTCTAGCAATCGGGCCTCAGGTGAGCACGTACAACTTCTATAGAATGAGTGTCAATGAGCGTAGGAAACGTAAACTGGAACTGCAGGCACGATGATGCCGACTCAAAAATATAATTAAATCACCAGCCTGAACAGAGAGATTATTTAAATTCAAAGACAAATTAAGGATTAATCCTAAAGAAACATCTCTGCATGCATTTGTATAATTAGCGGGAGACCACTGGGTCAAACGGGACGCAGAGTAAAATAACAGCCAACCTTACGCCGCTGTTCCTTGGGATGAATGATAATGACATTTATTTTAAAGGTCCACATAGGACAATGCTTGCTCTTTTTTTTTTCTTTGTTACAATTATCATATGTATATTACACTGCCTGATGTGGCTGTGAATTTTTTATGAGGATTTGGAGAATAATGTTGCAGTAAATTAGTAAGAAGTGTTCCCAGGACCCTCTGTTGATGTGTACTTCAAGCCTCTAAACAATGCAGTCTTCTACTATGGGCTGGGCCATCACACTGAAAACGTATATGTTTTAGGAAGAATGATGTTGAAATTGCTCTGTTTGCATTATTCCCTATGATAAAGTTCCAACGCTTTTTTGTAAAGCAGCAATCTGCACTGGAGCCCGGATGATCCAGCTTCCGATACTCATTTGCGGATCTTGATTACTTGGCAGAGCTTCGTGGGAAATCTGTGCGGCAAGAAAAGTTTTACTAAAACTTAGTATCACGTGCCAGCAACTGCAGGAGAGCAAAATGTAGCTCTTTCTTATGAGGGGAGAACCAGGTTGGGGTTTTCTTTGCTGATTGGTGGGTACACACAGTAATGTGTCTGATTTTCACCCAGCTGACCAGAGACAGGATATCCCACTATATGTCAATTACACAGAATGTGTGTTTCAGTGGGTGGAAGAAATTTATAGGTTCATTTATATCGTTGTAAGTGTCTGGGGGGGGGGGGGGCACAGAGTTCAAAGAATAATGTAAGAGATTAGACCTCTACACACAAAATTCCTCGCAAGCGATTCTTTAGCGTCAATATCAACATCACTTGCAGCGTTTATGAGCGTTAACATTTGGTACACTACGATAGAGGTCTGTGGGTGGCAGCACGGTGGCTCAGTGGTTAGCACTTCTGCCTTACAGCACTGGGGTCATGAGTTCAATTCCTGAACATGTCCTTATCTGTGTGGAGTTTGTATGTTCTCCCTGTGTTTGCATGGGTTTCCTCCGGGTGCTCCGGTTTCCTCCCCACACTCCAAAAACATACTAGTAGGTTAATTGGCTGCTAACAAATTGACCCTATTCTGTGTGTCTGTCTGTCTGTGTTAGGGAATTTAGACTGTAAGCCCCAATGGGGCAGGGACTGATGTGAGTGAGTTCTCTGTACAGCGCTATATAAATAAATGGTGATGATGATGGGTGCACTTTAAGCAAACTATGCAGATAGGAGGCTTTGAGATCATAATTTAAATCTGCTGAAAGTGAGGACACAACACAAGGCTTTACTAAGCTATGAACAG
The DNA here is from genome assembly GCF_038048845.1 of Mixophyes fleayi. Lineage (NCBI taxonomy): Eukaryota > Metazoa > Chordata > Amphibia > Anura > Limnodynastidae > Mixophyes > Mixophyes fleayi. The sequence goes on along the minus strand of NC_134412.1, from coordinate 86,579,396 downwards.
GCATTGGTTTTCAACACTTGCACGATCCCTTACTGTCATGACTTATTTAAGACATAAATGGTACAAGCAGTAATTTAGGAGAAAGAAAATGTAAACTTGGAAATTAGCTAGGGGGGGGGTATTCAGAACCACGGTAACAAGCAGGACTTTGAATTGCTGATTTAACATTTGCCAACGTGTGGTTTTCTACAATGTACCACCAATCCTGCAAATTGTTGCACTTCAAAATCGGAGCTTGTTTCTGTATATAGGCATTTGTGTCATCCGACAATTCATTTTCCATAGGTACCTCCCCTCCCACTGAAAAACCTTCCATGAGATATACACAGTCCATCCATTCCCCACAAGCCTGCAAAATACAGTGTACAAATATGCAACATAAATCAGATTAATAAACAATACTCAGTATCAATTTGCCAAGTATTTTATAAGGTCATTTATTTTCATCTTCCTGTGGCTCCCACTTATGACAATAATATTATAGAGAAATACATGTTCTATTTTCCTTAAAACTAAATGTTTATGTAAAAGAAAATGTAACAATTAGTTTCTTTTACTACAGCAGTATTCTTGATACTTAGTTTTTATTAAAACTTTTTAAAGTTGAAAAACATAAAAATAACATCAAACAAATGCAATTATCAGGAATATAGTTACAGAGCACAAGCCATTTATTAAAACTTAAAACTGTCAACCACAGAGGGATGTGGAACTTGCCTGTTACTAAATATTTCTCACAGGAATCCTTCTCAATACTTTATAATTTCTCATTCAGACATCATTTATTAATATGCTGTACACCACCCTGCTCAGAAAGCTAAGTGGATTTCAATCAGATCTGCACGTGTATATAAATAAAATTAATATAACACATAAATAAAATATATCAAGCATTTCTTTTCAACAAACTGCCAGATTTAAAATATATGTCCTCATCATCAGCAGCAGCAGCTATTTATATAGCGCCACTAATTCCGCAGCGCTGTACTGATAACTCACTCACATCAGTCCCTGCCCCATTGGAGCTTACAGTCCAAATTCCCTAACACACACACACACATACACATACAGAGAGAGATAGACTTGGGTCCAATGTTAGAGCCGATCACAAAGTACGTTTTCCGTCACAAGCTCTCACCACCCTCTCCTCAATTAGCAAAATTGGGGCGGACGGCCCTTACCAGGGTCCCCTGTAGTTAATGAATATTCATGAATATGCGCCAAATTCTCACCCTGAACAGACGACAGGGATAATAGAAGGAGCAAACAGTGATACACAGGAAAAAAAAACCAGCACTCTTGTCTCACGGGGGAAGTATCGAGAGCAGCGCCGATGGAGTGTGTACTCCTGAACTCTCTCTGTCAGGAGGCCACCACAGTTCTGCTAGTTGGGTGGAGGGGGGCGGTTTACCAGCAGCACCAAGAGGAATATCACAGTCGTCAAAGGGGGCATAACCACACCAGGTTGGCGGCTTCTCCCACTATATAGGCAGGCCCGGGCACCAATACTTTGTGTCTGCTCCCTGCCACCCTTTTTGGCCCCTGGCACTGAAATGGGCAGGTGCCCTTGGGTGCCTGACGGTGGTGATAAAGGTGGGGGAGGATGGGGCCTCGGTCCCATTCATCTCCCCCATTTACACCAGACTGTGGGCTGGAGGAAATGGACTGCTAGCATCCTATTGGTCAGCACGGTCACACACCTCCTATCCTGCGCACGCAGCACAGTATTCTGCTGAAGCATTTATTGCAGGTCTGTGTGGTCGCCCAGTTTGTAGAAATGAAAAATCCATTGCATTTAGGAAGCTTTTATGACGTTTAAAATAATAACTCATTGTATAAAAACTTCCAAAAACATTTCTAGTAAAAAATACACTAAATTTTAACTGAAAGCATTGTGTTTGTATTATGTACCTGTATCCCCTATGACAAAGCCATATAAATCACAGAAAAAAATGTAAAAACACATATTTCAGTTTAAAAAGAATATACTTGGTTATTTAATAATCTGCAGACAGGGAAAAAAAAATAAACCAGTTTGTTCATTATAAGCTCTGTTAATACTTAAACGTACTTTTGCGATGTATATTAATAAAAAAGAGTTTGGGAGGACATGTGCTCTAGCCTCGGGCTGTGTTCTAGGACGATTGTATTTCACTTCTTTCATGAAAGACACCTCCGCAGTAGGAACCCCTCTTTGATAAAGCAGTTTTAAAAACAATAATTGTATCAGTTTAATCTGCCACTACGTCTACAAAAAAAAATTCTTTTCTTTTCGGTGAAAAAGTAAAAAGTACTAAATGCTCGCTAGTATCTCTATTACATCTTGAAATTACATCACCAAATCAGCATGACATTCATCATTTATATATAAAGGAAAGATTATAAATCAAAGCTGCTGTTACCTGCATAACTCATTTTGACGCAACACAGCGGGACTCAACACACATTTCTCAGACTTCAATTTCAGCGCAACACAGTAAAGAAATTCTATAAATGATGTTACTTAGAACACAACGTTGGTATCAGTTACTGTACAAAGCGTAAAGCCTGTTCCACTGGTGCAGTGATTGGTCAAATGAGATTTGGAACGGAATGGTGAACGTCAGATGTGAATGACAGTCTGACGTTAAAGAGAGACAACCATGAAACAATTGTTTGTTTTTTCTTGTATGTTTTTTTTTTCCTTATTTGCTTTATGCTCTTAAAACATGATAATAAACTCTCAAGGATTGTCCTTCTGGATTTTGTGGTTTGTAATGATTTGGGGATCACTGTCGGCCTCACGTGGAGTTGAACTGGAGTCCATGTGCGCTGGACTTGAGTCCAACTCTACATGAGGCCGACAGTGACCGCAAAAAACACTTCCGCTTGTGTCTGTGTGCAGAGTCAGTGGCATACTGCGTATACAACTCCTTACGCTTACAGAGGCGGATCGGGGGAAGCAAGTCGCGTGCAAACTTAGGCCAAGTGCAGTAAGGGTATGTTCAAGTAAATGCGACCGATGTAGACCTGGATGCCGGTACACCGGCCAAGAAACTTATCTATTGCATTTGCTCCACTACCGGTGCAAGATACAAACTGATAATGATGATGATCAGCTAAGAAGCGGCTGACTAAGAATACTACATAGAATGTGTTATTTCTTCTGGTGCAATTTACACTTGCATGTTAGATGGAAATTGCATCCAACTGCACGCGCCTGCGTGTGTATGTTCATCACATTATGATGTGTCTTATGACGAGGCTTGACTACCTCAGTTATAGACAACACCATCAGCTACATAGTGATGATACTTACCAAGTATGTATTGTGTGCCGTATATTGAAAAGTGTCAGACGATTGAGATTGGGGGAGAGAAGCAATAGACAGAAACCACAGTTTGATGGGAAGCTTGGTAGCTGTTGCAAGAGCAGATCACACAAAGCACACACACCAGGTACTCAAAGATGTAACACAATACTTAAGGCCACATGTAGTGAGGAATATCTGGGTTAATTAGGGTAATCATTGTTAGCTTAGAGCTCTATAAAAAAAATGACAATACCAAATTAGCATCGTAAATGTAATAACTGTAATGGACAAAAGACATGCTGACTGTTCGGACCAGTGGGGGATTATAACAGGGGTTGGGCAGATACCAGAGGCCAAAACTTCCTTCTCAAATTCACTGCTGTAAATATACACTTGACATTGATAACAAGAGCTTGTTTGAGTTAAGGGGAATACCTTGGAGATCTGTGACCTAAATAAAAGCACTTGGCCTACAGCCTTTTGCTCACGAATGTCATAAAACTCCACGAGGTCTCATAACTTACAGTAGGCGGGGAATTATTGCATACAGAAATGGACAATGTGCATTGAAACAATGCTTCATTCCTCCTGAAAAGTGATGACATTAAAAGCTATTGCCTCGTGTACACCTACATGCCTTTATAAATTATAAATTATTGCATATTGTCCAAATATATTCTAGGCTGGACAGACTTGTTGGTAACCCTTACAAAAGATTATAAATAATTGGATTATAGTGATATTTCTTGATTAGCGTCACACAGGTCTTCAATCTTCTAATCAGTCATTCAGCCTATGGATAATGGATAAAAGTAGTCGCTCTGCGGTTTGGTATCATCGTGGGCACCACACCGAACATGGACCAGAGAAAGCAGAGGAGAGATTGATAGACAAGCATGGTAAAGGTAAAGGCTAGAAGACCCCCTCCAAGCAGCTTGATGTCCTGTGACTACAGGTGCAAATGTTATTAAGAAGTTTAAAATCCATGAGACTGTAGCCTGGACGGGGCCGCAAGACGAGAATGGACCCCAGATTAAACAGAAGGATGGTGAGAATGGTAGAAAAAGAGACAAGGAAAACTTCCAAAGAGATAGAAGCTGAACTCCAAGGTCAAAGTATGTCAGTGTCTGATCGCACCATCCAACGCTTTCTGAGGGAGAGTGGACACCATGGAAGAGCACCAAGGAGAAAGAACAGAACAAACTAGACAGGAATCTGCTAAAATACATATTGACAAGTCCCAGTGCTTCTGGGAGAATGTCCTGTGGACAGATGAGTCACAACTGGAGGTTTTTGGCTAGTGACATCAGCACCATACCCACTGTGACACATGGAGGGGGCTCAATGTTTTGGGGCTGCTGTGCTGTGTCTGGCACAGGGTGCCTTATATCTTTGCAGGGGCACATTGAAAGCTCAAGACTGTCAGGGCATTCAGGAGTGTAACGTACTGCCCGGTGTCAGAAAGCTCTGTCTCAGTCGCAGGTCATGGGTCCTCCAACACGATAACCCAAAACACACAGCTGAAAGCACCCCAGAATGGATAAGAACAATGCATTGGACTGTTCTGAAGCGGCCGTCTATGAGCCCTGATCTGAATCTATCGAACATCTGTGGAAAGAGCTGAAACATGCAGTCTGGAGAAGACACCCATCAATCCTGAGACAGGAAGAGTGGGCCCAAAGGATTAATGTGAATTAAAGCAGGCTCTCCAGCTGTTATGGGACTTTGGCAGGACATGTTGGTACTTGTAGTTCCACATCAGCTGATGAGCTGATGGCTGACTTCCTGTGTCTCCCAGGTTAATATGGTACAGTATAGCTGTATCATGCTCACCCAGGAGAAAATAATACACATTATTTTCACATTTGCTTTGTCCCAGTTAATGTTGCAGTAAACTAATTTGTCCATTTCTGTTTATGTTCGCTCGCGAAATAAGCCACACTTGCTTTAAATATGATCCGTAGTGACAGAATCAGTAATAGTAAGTCACGCTTATATGATAAGGGCATAACTAATTTGGGCAGAAACAATCATTTCAAAAACTTGAAAATTAGAAAAGAAGAAATTCACATTATACATGACTTTAAATGTTTCTTTGAAGTCCTTTATTGTGAATTTATTTGTTTAAAATAGAATTAATTTGCAGAAAACATTTGTTCCTCACCAGTAGCATCTGAGTGGGCAGTTTTGCTAAATTACATTTAATTTTGTTCACTTTTCTATGTACCTCTTCTAAAAAAAGATAATGTTTGCGGAAAAGTGTAATATCACAACATTACTAAATAAGCAAGGCATCTATCTTTTTCCTTGCTCAGCAGGTTTACAGAGTAACTTGGGAATCACAGACTGGTTTAACAAACTGATGGAAAGCTTGTAACGTAGTTGCTACACTTATAACACACAAAACGTTCTACTTATCAAGCGATACAAATACACAGCGTTCCAGCATAGAATGCTTGGGTGCAGTTGTCATGACGACAGAGAGCGCCGTTTCATTCTGCACAATTTCTCATGCTCAATCCCTAAGCAGTCTATATAAAGAGCAAATGGTGTCATATAGTCATATCCTAGCACAGGAGATAATCATGTATACATATGTTGCACCTTTTACCAGTAAAACGTCATATATGCCAGAGACCAAGTATTCAAGTTTCAATATCTTCTAAGACCAATGAGCGAACATCACTACAAGAAAGGTAAGTGGTTTTCTATGATACAGAAACATGATTTTAACTAAAAGAGTCACAATTCTAAGCAAACACGTTTGTAATAGCCTATGTCAACAAAAGGAATCTATGAAAAATAGGAGGTGGCAGAAAAATGCATATATTAAATATTTACTGTGTATAAGTGTGTTAAGATACCACCAACAGAGATTTTAGACTAGTGTAATATGACCACAGGTGTGTGTTAGCCAAAACTCTGCTGGTCCAAGATAGGCTGAGGCCATATTTTCTTATCTCAGCCTTATTCTAAAACCATGTGATTTATGACCAATCACAAGCCCTCAGTAGCATCAGCTGGCCAATAACAGCAGGAAACATGTCCACACTGAATGGTAAATGGCGTAAAGAGAGTCTAGATCATTCACATAGAGTACACACAACAGAAATCTATTTGATAGATTTCAGCTTCACCTTATATATAGTTCCAAAAAGGAACATTTCTACCCTTAATTTTGTCACATTTTTTTTCAAGAAACCCTACACATACACAGGATATACACACAGGTATTTTAAATATTAATCCTGCCCTAGAATAGACTGCAAACTACAGTGTTCACAATAATAATAAAATAATAATAATATTTATTTTGGTTTCTAAGAGGGAGATCCACTCAGCTGCAATGTGCCGCCAGATATTTCCACTATGTCCGTTTCCGCAGATTTCCGCCCATTACGTTAAGGAATCTCAGCTCATTAATTTAAAAAAAATGAGCCGAGATTCCATCCTCAACATCGGGGCAATGTGTTTTCAAGGACTGTTCTGGAGATACATCGCTCTGAATTGAATCTCCCTCATCTTCTGGGCAATTTTTCTTGATGTAGGATTCCGGCACCTGTACCGCCCCCCCTTCCCCCCTCCCATTAAACACTCCAGAACAACGAATGAATCTTGATTTCTTTCAGGACCCTTTGTAGGTAGATTTAATGTAAGTGTAGATTTAATGTAAAGGCTGTGGTTTAGATTGTTTAAAAGCAGTAACCGTCTATAAGAACTCGGATAAGGTATCATCTTTCACCAGAAATAAATGGTGCCAGCGGTGGGAGTATCATCCATTTACTTATAAATAGTAAATATTTAATCATGTTAATTTCAATCAACAGGAAATAAATAATTAACTTTGATAGATTTTAAATCACCTCCAATTTCTATTTGAACTTTTCAATCCAATTAAATAAAAAGGCCAAAAGCGAACAACTTCGCCACGCTCTACAATAAGACTTCATATAGAAAGCAACCCAAATCTCAGCTGAATATTGGAAAACAAAGCTACCTCCACTCCTTGGACCTTGAGTTTCATGTGATCTTCTCGCGTCGTTTTCCCATCTTTTCGCTTTTTCCAGCAATATCCATCTTTCCGGTATTTCACCTTCTTCCGATTGTACAATATCATGGAACCATTCTGTGGCCTACAGAAGCAAACAGAAAAATAATAAGTAACAGTTACCGGAATGGTAAGAAAAAAAAATAATACTGAACAAATTTATGATGAAAAGCATCGGGGTCTGGAAAAGTCACAACAGAGAAGCAATATGCTACATTTAGCAAAGCATAATTTCTCACTTTTTATTGCCAGAGGCTGGATCTCCTCAGATGGTTTATGACCTGCAAACATTTACTCGTGGATTTTGTAGCTAATGAATTAAATGTGTCAATGATAGGTATAAAAAAAGATCTTGTAAAGTAAGAAGTGCTCTTTCACTGGTGATATATGGCCCTCGGGATTTGCTGTGTTGTGAAAAACTACAGGAACTTGGAGAAAGAAAAAGGCTTATGGTAAATAATGTGGTAGACATTAATGTTCATTTTCTCTACTGGTGATGAAAGAGGAGCGCCTGCCAGAGAAACAGTGCAGGCTTATTTTAAACAGTTTAAAAATCCACGTTTACTTTCTGTTTGTCATTGTCAGTTTTACGGTCTCTAAGATATTTAACTTTGTAGGTTTTATGTTTTTGATGTTGCTTTCCTTGATTTCTTTGCATTGGTCCCTGGTGAGATCAAATGAAGCTTGGAAGGAGATAAAAACAGAGATCCAGGGGCGGAATTGGGCATCGCCGAGCCCCATACTAATGTTTATGTAGGAGCCCGGTGATGCCACCTTGGTGGTTGATTTTGGGGTTTTGGGTGTGTTGGGTGGTGCTCGTGGGAGCATTGAAGGGGAGGACAATGTCATTGCTGGGCTACAGTCCTATTAGATTGTACTACATCTAATGAGATTAAATTTGATTGTCTTACATCAAAGTGTCCTAGGGAAATATCTTAAAATGTTGGCAACTATGCGGTACAAGAGTATGTGCATGGTTTCCGACAGGTCATCATCATCAGCGAGTACCCATAGCATATGCAAAAGGAAACGTCTCCTACTATGCGTATATGTGCGTTTTGACAGGTCTGCATGAGCCGCATTTGCATCAACCTTTGGTCTACTAGACCTACCCTAGTACGGCCATGCAATCCCCCTCCCTGCATCTCGAGTGGCAGGTTGGCGTAAGTTGCACAAGTCTGCAATGGCGCATAAGCGTGCACCCACTTTCTGGGTATGCGCATAGCGATTTCATGCAGACTGGCGTGCACCCCATTCTGTCTCAGCCCTTAAATCTCATATTTAGTGGGGGGATTCTGAACATGTGTAATTCCCCTGGGCTTGCCTTTGGCATAGTTAAGGGAGAAACGGATGGAAAAACAGCAACTTGACACAATGTTGACACCCAACACACACACACACACTATGCATTAACCTACAGTAAATCCATGCTATACTACAAGCTACAATACACCAAAACAAACAATACTAATACTTACACTACACTGCAACCCTGCACAATACTGACTCCTACACTCTACTACAACCTTCAATACATTAGCACCACACAAAATACTGATACACTACACTCCCACCCTGCACAATACTGACTCCTACTCTATATCGCTACCTATACACTAGTAACACCAGACTCAATGCTTAATCCCTCTGGATCTTACCACATAAACTACATTACCGTACAAAATATGGGCATCTATGCTCTTTTACAGCCTACGCATAGAGATGTTCAAATTATTCGAACCGGTTCAAAGTTTTATACAATTTGGTTGGTTGGAAAGCCTCAAACTCCTTCACTGTACAGTTGCGATTTTGCGTCGGATTAGATTGGAGGTCTACTGCTGTGGCTGAATTTCCAGTACTAAGTTTAAGTTTGAAGTCCCAGGTCGCAGCTCACAGTTAACACTACAGACCATAAAAAAATATATCAAGTTTTGTCAGTTCAAGCCTAAATGTCAGCATTATATAATAATTTGCAAGGAAATCGGTTAAACATACTGTATAATATAGCCCTTTAAACTTGAACGCACTGAAACATATTCAAAGTGGCTCAAACATGGTTGAACCTGTCAGATGTGCTTTATTTTAGCTCCAATTGTTCAGTCTTTCCAAAGGTTGAGAATTCATAGCAAATTTCTGAAGTTCACCGTTGATTCAACAAACCGGTTCGAGAGCCACTTTGAAACCAATTTGAGCAACTCTACTTCCGCATTACTGACACAAACGCTCAATCAACCTCCCATATCAAGTTGCTTAATTACTACTAGATAAGAAGTAAAACAAAAAAAAAACCTCTAAATATTGTATCCAAATAACTATATACTTTAAAACTTTTAACTCTCTGTCTCAAAACTGAAATCTTTCCATCGGGCAAACATCTGGGTCAATTTTCCTAGTTTATAACTAATTTCGAACTGAAAAGCAAAAAAAAAATCCCAGAAACATTTGTCTTCCAAAGTAATCACTCCTGTGCCGCGATATGTTGAATGGATAACTAAGTACAGAACCATATGCTAAACAGAAGCCGTTCATTTTGGAGTGATATAAAAACACGTGAAAAGAGATGCCACGCATCCCACAGAGACAGGAATACGCATTTGCAAAAAATTTACAGTGCTCTGTTAGTCACAGTAATTGGCTTTCAGAACACAGGAACAGAAAGAAATATAACAACACACGGTATAAACAGAAGCCGCAGTCGTAAAAAACTTTCACACAAAGTGTTAGCCTGGCGATATTTCATCAGGAAATCTCCCCAGCGACATTAGCAAAATTATAACAAGGAACGACGTTGTAATGTGTGCGTGATCCAAAAGCTGGAAATATCTTTAGGAGACGGAAATGCTTGTGTTCTAGCGAGGTAGTAAGTTACGCTTACATTTAAATGACTTATTGCTAAAAGTTTTTGGAGAACTTTTGTTGCTGAATAAAATAAGAGAACCCAGTATCAGAAAGGGGATTTAATTTATTTTTAGCATTCATATTAAAGGGACTGTCCTGACAAAATCAGGACAGTTGGGAAGTATGGTATATTAATTTGGTCTGCAGGGAGCACTGTCCGATTGCAAGTTGGTTACTTTTAATCATACTTGCCAACTCTCCTGGAATGTCCGGGAGACTCCCGCATTTTGCGAGAGTCTCACGGACTCCCGGGAGAGTGTGGCAATCTTCTGCATCTGGAGAATTCTGCCCACTTCCTAGTGAAGCAGGCAGAACTAGGTCCCAAACGCCCCGGCCCCCGCTGCCAAATGACGCGTTTGCGTCATTACATCATGGGGGCGGGTCCAAAATGATGCACATTTTGGAGCCCCGCCCCCATCACGCCCACCTCCTCCGCAGGCTCCTGGAATTGAACATCATAAAGTTGGTAAGTATGCTTTTAATTCAAGTGAGTTTTGTTCATTTTAAGAGAATGTTCACTCCTTTGTTTGCACGTGATCTCCTGCACATGCTAATTACATTACTTAATCTTCCTGATGTCCTTATATTTTCCTCATCAAAGTCTTTATATTCATCAGAGAAAATGTTGGGTTTTTTTTTATTGGGCTTTTAGTGCAATTTTTTTTCATAAATGTGTTTGGTGTTGTATCCCAGGAGCGTTGAAAATAACAATTCTGACTAGAGGATGCAGAAGGACATGGGCAAAATGAAGAGTAAGAAAGCCAGGGCATGGGAAATTAAAGGAAGCCTCTAATTTTCAGCAATGCCATTATGGGTGTAGTTCCCAATAGAGAATAAGGTAATCAAACCTGCACATTTCCATAAGTGCTCTATGTTCCCCTATGTTTCCCTACATGCTAACAATTGTGCAGATGAAAGTTGTAGCAAAAATCCACCGTGACATTACCAAGACATGAATGTCAGTGTAGCCAACAAAATGACAAAATGGCTGCCTCCACTGGGGTTTGTTCTTTCCATCAATGCCAACTGAAACCTAGCCCGATAAAGTCAAGTTAATTTATGTTATTCAATCTTATGTAATAGCTTTGTTTTTATTATTGCTATTAAACTGTTTAACCCATTGTATTACACTGTCTTACAAAATAAAGAGATTTAAAAAAAAGAAAGAAAAAAAGAAAAGAAAAGGTCTCACACCAAAAGACGTCAAATAGTCGGAGTATTTCATAGTGTCTCTCTGTGCTATATATATATATAAAGAGTTGGTGTCCTTTGAAAATTGTTCATTAAGCGCCTATCTGCAACATGTAGGCTCATTTTATGGTACTTATTTCCAGTGCATTATGGGTAAGATTGATTCAGTAGCAATGACTTGCATGGTCCTTAATGTCGAGACATGAATATAAAACTAGAAACGTTCTGTTGTTAATATGCATTAAGCAGCAAATATTGTTGACAATGCAGCATTTCCTACTTATTAAAATCTCCAACCACTGCGTTAAGGTTATTAATCAGTATATATCTGCATTGTATTGTCTCTGTGGTGTGGTATGCTGTGTATTCTCAGACCTGTAGCTAAAGCGGTTGCTTTGATCAACTACAGAGCCTAACAGGACGTCTGTGTCAAACTCACCCGCAAAGATACACTAAACGCATTAATGCAAAACAAAATGATACTGATTTCTATTAAACAGATTCCACTTAAAGCATAAAGAGAAAAAAAAATATCCCCATGATTTTGCCCAATTTGTTTTATATAAAATATATATTTTGTCCCAGAAGAACAATTACTTTGGGGCGGGGCTTATCTGAAAGTGGGCGTGGCCTCCAGCTAATACAGGCATATTAGACAGAGATTAGGCAGATTGGCATGGATTGTAATTTGCCCCAATTTTTCAAATCTCAATGTTGGGTATGCTGTATCCACACATCTCTTCGGGTAACATAAAACGGTTTAAAGGGTGATAGTCTTATTGGCCCAGGGCCACAGATACGGGTCAGCACTGGAGGCTTGATGAGCTTCACTGCATTTCAGCTCAGAAAACATGGAGTCACTTAATTACTAATTAATTCATGATTATTGCATGATGCAATAATGTACAGCACTTTCAGAATATACTCCCTGCACTGTCAGATCATGACAGTTACACATAAACAGAAATTGATAGCATGACAGAAAAGTCCAATTTTATTGCCATTTGTTGATATTTAGAAATATTAAATTTGTGCAAAGTGTATGTTTATAAAGTTTTTTGTTTATTAAAATATAGTTATTGCCCGTAGACAGTGGAGGCACCCATTATGATATTGCAGTTCACTAGGAATCAGTGCCTTATGAATATTAGTCACAAAGTGCCTCATTGATGTGACTGGCTCCTTGTGCATTAATAGGCTACAGTCTCATGAATATTTCAGCAGCCCACAAAATGGCTGCCTCCACTATGTGTTGTTGTCATGTGCACTTTAAGACACGTCCCTGGAACATTGGAATTATCTTTCTGTACTAATTACACATTATACCACACACTGTCTTATCACTTCACCGTGGTTCCTAAATGATAATATTTCAGATTTACCTTTCAAGATGTTGCAATTTGTTTTTTTTTTCACTAAACTTTATTTATAACAAGACAAATAAAACATAAATAAAGAACTAGGATGCAACCACAGATGCTCGTTTTTTTGGCCAATTTAACATGAAAACCTTCACTCTGCATTTCCCTTTGTGATGAAAAATAATTAGAGAGGATTTTAATAATGAGTAAGTGAATTAATGTCTTCCCGGGGGCCTAATGCCCAGTGACACTGAACGATCACCAGGTGAAATCTGTTTTTTTTTTGTGTTGCAAATACCTTCCAGCTAGATGGTCTCTGGTAGAATGAAATATGTGAGCAAGCAAAGTGTGAAGTGCCAATAAAATTGCTTTGCATCTGTGCCAATTACAGGTCCCAAAATGAAACTGCCCTGGCACTTCAGAAAAAGCAGCACTCCTGCCAACTACCACATTTGCATGATGACTGCTCCTGCTACCTGGTGTCATTTCGCATCCACAGGAAGTGACATTTAGGATTGCATTTGTCTCATACCTGCTGAGACCTATTCCACCACCCAGTAAGCATATTGATCGTCAGTCATGCATCTTGCAGGAAGCCATTAGAACTGTTTCATCTGAAAGCGTTCTTCCCTGTCACCTGTGTGTCATAACAAGTGAATGCTCTGTGCTCGAGGGCAGCTTAGAATCAAAACACTGACCAATTTGTATTTCCTTTTTAATTGGGCCAGCTTTTCTGGGTAAAGAAGAGCATTTTTCAAACATTTTAACTGATTCTTTTATTAATACGCTAGAAAGGTCATAGAGTGACATAGTTAATGTTATCCTGTCATGTACACGCAGTAGTGGCAGCCATTTTGTCAGCTGAACCAATGTTCCTAAGAATGCTTCTTTCCAATTTGCTAAGGAACAGTGACAACGCCGAAAGCAGCCATTTTGCAAGCTGAATCGATACGGTCTTTCGGATCTCTAGGAACCAGTGACTTATGACACAAAAGTTGTATTCTCATGAAGATTAGTTCAGCTCATAAAATAGATGCCTCCAATGTGTGTAGGTAAGTAATGCATTTTAAGCAATTTTTTTTCATGTTGTGCAGTACTTTGCATACATTTGTCTTCCTCTGCCCAACTCCGTTCTCCCTCCCCAGGCATAAGGAGATGCAAATGAACATTCTGCAAAAATGTATATATGGAATTATGTTTAATAAAGGTTGTTGCGCAGTACGAAAAAGCACGTGCAATGCAAAAAAAATGTAAACACATCAAATAAATTGAAATACGTCTAAATGAGCCCCAATTACTGTATTTCTGAGAAAGGAGACTGTATAAGCTCCATTGACCTTTCCAAACGATTCCTGCAGGCACTGAAAAAAAATGATGAACTTATTGTAAAAAGTATTTTAAATACTTGTATTTTTCTTGATATATTTCCTGTTTTTTTTGTTTGTTTTTTTTAATACTAAATAGGACAGTCAAAAGTCAGAAACTATGAAAGGAATATTAAGATTGCATATACAATTCTGCCTGCAGTACCTCAGATGAGCCAGAGGGTGTGCTATCCTTGAAAAACCCTTCATAAACTACAACACTCTATATAAGTCTGCATGCATCCCAAAGGTGGAACAATATTATATTAAGAAAATAGCACATTTCTTAGTTGGAGTATTAAGATCATACAAAGCTTTCATTTTTAAATCAAAAATGAAAAAAAAAAAACACAAGTGTAGCAATGCAAAACTCAGTGAAAACTAATCCAGAGGCGGTCAGCTCCAGACACAATATATTACAGCAAAAATGACATTTTCTTTAATATTCTGGAACATCAATGTAAATCTGACAGATAAAAAGGGCTATTTGCAGCCAGCGCCTTTTAGCAGAACTATATTGAACAACAATTTCCTCCGAAGGATTGGTTTTAGATTTATTCAGTGACTGATACAAGCCGAGAGTTAGTTACTGCATTTGATGCTCAGATTATGGTCTGATAATAGCATCACATTTATGTGTAATGTCACCAAAACCTTAAGTGTTGTCAATTACAAACATGCATTGTATCAATTTTCATGTACACTTTATAGACAGCAGAGGTGTGTATATCCACTGACAAATCAATTTGTGTCAACTGTTGAAATGGGGATTGTCAAGAAATGTTAATTTAAAGGGACATTATGTTGAAACATTGCTCGTAAGAAAATAATAACAGGATCATATAAATATATTTTAGATACATAAATAATACAAGTTTTATAGAACTGAATCCAACACAGATAGCTAAGGTAAGAAATGTTTCCTATGAAGGTTATTGTTTGGGAAAGAGAATCAACCATTCTAATATTTGTGTTATAATTTGGCAGCAAAAAACACTCATATTAATATGCAAAGTACAGTGTCATGAAGTCGCATATTAATATTATATATTAAAAAGCAGCAGCTGTCAATCAGTCAGCCTTGAATGGAAGAGTTTTGGTTTAAAGTGGACCTGGAAAAATATAACATAAATAGTATGGTATGCAGTTATGAACGCACATACCCTTCTTTAGAAAATCAGGTATACAATGGTCTCCCCCCCCCCCCCTCTCTCTCTCTCTCTCTATCTAGTACTTCTTGCAATAATGCCTTAAACATTATTTAAATCAGCTTTTGGTATGGGCTGTCCTGTGGGCTGAATATTTTGTGACACTAAGATCATCACAACCAATGTGATAAACTTTGGCAGACTGATGTTTGATGATGTCACAGGATGTTACTCAGGAGTACAATGAGCATGCTCTTGCCAGTACATTTTAACACTCACATTAATATCCATCAATACTTCTGCAGGAGAAGACTAAGGCTGGATACACACTACAGAATATTTCTCCCGACGCGATATCGTTAGCGATTTTACCAACAACTGAAAGTCCCGATCAGCAGCCGATTCCTGTGTACACACTGTACATGTTTTACAAGATTTACCTTCAGATCTGTGCTCTTCATCTGCCATAACCATCGGCTGAAAAGATGGTGACTCTGCACACTCCATAGAGATCTATGGACACTGCCGGTCCTGAGTGCAGACACACTGTAGGATTGGAACCACATTGTTCCATCGTTGAACGAGATTTTTAGTTCAGTTTAAAAATCAAATGAAACGATACGATGAGCTTTGAAATGATAATCATTCATCGTTGGAGTGCACACACTAATACGATATTGGACCGAACGGTCGTTTATTGTGTGATTGGCCCGATAATTGTCTGGAAACCCTGTAGTGTGTACCCAGCCTAACTTAAATCAGACAGACATGGAAGAAATTATACAAACAGTAAATGTTTAGTTGCGCGATGTTCAGAATTCTGTCTAATGCGTTGTGTGTAGGTGACAATGTCAACTTAATAAATAACTATATTCATGGTCACAGTTTATTTCAAAATAAAAACATTTCTTCTGCTTACAAAATACCTGCTATGATAATATTAATACAGCGTAAAAAGTTTTCTTAGTACTGCAGAATGCTGAACTAATTACCTGTTCTAAGACAAGAGAGGAAAGCATAATGCCATTTCTGAATGTGATTAAACTCAGATCCATAAAGGCTTCAAGGTCACCCTCTTGCAAGTTTATTTTCCCCCAGATCCTCTAGTAGGAGTGTCGTGATTTATTTTTCCCCAAACAACCCGAAGCCTGATCTTTCCTTTTTAGATTGTGCGCTTTATTGCCTAGCTTTAGATCGCTATAAAGTCTCTTGATTTCCTTTCCTCCCTCCCTAGGTAATTTTAGCATGATAAAATATGCCCCTATGGTTTCATCTTCTCGTTGGTGCAAGGATATAAACCGCACAGGGTATGTTTTCTGGCCTTATCTCTCCAGCACACTACAGAAACTGCCGGGAGTTACGAATGGAGACTAACAGCAGGTCGGAGGAGATTGTAAAAACTGATTAGATGTATTGAGAATGCTTAATTACAAGGTATAATCTCGGCTGAGGGCTTTGTGCTGTAAACCTTCACTTTTGATGGAAATTGCGATGGGGAGGAGAAAAAAAAATAAGAACGTTTGTTAGATTTTCACAAGTCGTCGTTATCATCTTAATCAATTGCATGTGACACTGGCAAGAGAACCGATTGTTATCTTTCATAGCAATCCCAGTCTTTATGTTCTCATTTCCTTATGCCCTGTAATTTGCTTATAAAATCCATGAGACAACCTTTCTTAGATTGCACTCTTGCTGAACAGTCATGACTAAGGCTGGGTACATCCTACAGAAAATTTCTCTCTATGCAACATCTTTAACGATTTTACCAAAGACTGAAAGTCCCGATCAGCATGGCTATTCCTGTGTACTCAGGGGCGCACGCAGGATTTTAAAAAGGGGGGTTTCCCCCCTGAAAAAAGAAATAGAGATAAATGGAGCTTCTGTGCATACACAGCAGCTCCATTTCGGCGGCACTGTATTGTACAGCAGCCGCGGCGCAGTCAAAGAAGTGTCCATGGCGGTGCTGGTACAATACACGTTTTACAAGATTTACCTTCAGATCTGTGCTCTTCATCTGTCATGACCATCGGCTGAAAAGATGGTGACTCTGCACACTGCATAGAGATCTATGGACACTGCCGGTCCTGAGTGCATACACACTGCAGAATTGGAACGACATTGTTCCATCGTTGACCGAGATTTTTAGTTTGGTTTAAAAATCAAATGAAACGATACGATGAGCTTTGGAACGATAAACGCTCAGCGTTGGAGCGTACACACTAATGCGATATCGGGCCGAACAGTCATTTATCATGTGATTGGCCCGATAATCATCTGAAAACCCTGTAGTGTGTACCCAGCCTAACACAGAGTTATATTGACGGGATTTCAACTAAACAGAACCTCATTACACAGACAAATTCCCCCAGCACACGGCTATAGCCAGCAACAGATCTGCTATTTCTACTGTAGATAAAAATGCAAAAGTCTCAGTTGCACACATTTGCAAATGTATGTTGAAGCCACCCACCACTCCAAGGTGCTTTTGCTAATAGGGTGGTCCTACTCTAAACAATGAGAGTCCCATATATTTGGGCCATACACATGTGTTTTTAAATTGAGAGCTAACTTACCAAAGAGGTACCCCAGAGACCTCCAAATAGCAATCCAATGTCAGTACTCCCCCTCAGCTACTGACACCAACATGCCTCTCAGACAAATAAAGAACTGGTAGTTGCTCAAATCAAACCTCATTACATCCTAGATTATTATTGAAAAACTGAATAGGTTGGGGTGGGTGCCAAGCAATACAATTTCACTAGAGGTAATGGGAATCACTGTGAACTATTGAAACTTATTATTTGATATATATATTTCCAGGGTGGAACAAGAGGGGCTTCACTGAACATGTGCAAATTCCAGTAAGGGGGCTGATTCATCAAGGAACGTAAATGCAGATTTTGTGTTTATAATCCGCGAATTTAATCTGCCCAGAACTGCACCATACACAACTAAACACAGCAATGTTCAATTCATCTTCGTACGCAAATGACGCTTACTACAGCCTGCGGAGGGAATGAGACAGGGAAGCGGCGTTCGTACATATTCAGTGTACAGTAAGGGGGTGCCAAACTCAGCCACGTCCGAATCCAGCTTTGGGCAAAGTTAGTTACTCGTTTTTCTGCCGTATCTCTTGCTCCAACTATAAGGCTAGTCTAAGTCCTGATCAGTAGTGATGACAGTCTCGTATGCCTGCTATAATATGTGTTTGCAATCCGGTGAAACTGTAAAAATGTATCTATGTTCAGTAATTGTTAAGAATATTTAAAAAAAACCAAAAAACTTTTTTTCCAACTGTTTTATAATTAATTCTACATTACTAACCAGTGACATTAATTGAATAGTTTTTTTTTTCTGCACGTTCTTTTGCTAATTTATATTCCACTTAGGCATTGGTCGTTTCCTGCACCTGTCTTGTGTAAAAGAGCAGAGCAGACCTGCCCCCGAATTGATCAGCGTGTGCATCTTCAGATCCGCTCCTTGTTGAGCTCGGAGGTGCGTATGTCTCAATTCCGTGCGTTTTAAAACAAACGCACGTCGCGTTCCGTATGCGTGCCTTGATGAATCAGCACCAATGTCCCTTAAAACGTCTAAAGGATTTGTAGTGCATTCCCAGTGGCTCTTTAGAGAGGTCATACTCTTTTTTTTCTGTCTTTATGATCTATGCACTATTTATCTGTCTTTCATACAAATATATTTCTCTTTCCTTACTTGGTGAAATATGTTCGAGGAGGCTGTGAAACGCGTGGCTGTGTACATCTATTCAGTCCAGTTTGGTATGCTGCTCCTCTTTGCCACTGACCTTTTATCTGTGATTTATCATAAGCCCAGCATGCAGGATCAGTCACATCAATCCTAAAACCTCTTTATATCATCGCTGGCATCTTTTTAATTCCAAATAGAGCAACAGCGCTGTATGTGTTTACAGGAGAAAATATCTTTGTCATTGCAGCTCACAGTGGAAAGTTTTCAGGATGGCGTACAAATGACATCTTCCTCACACAGGAAAATAGTCACGTTTATTTCCCAGCATATATTACTTGAAATGACGACGCGTTTTTCTCCTTACTGTGAATGCACTTCCAGGAGGCGATTTTGACACAGTCGGGGTCTGAAAACATCCACAGGGTAAGTTCAGATCCCTGTTGTCTTTCAGATGCTAAACACAGAATCATTAACTGGGCGGTCACGGCAAAAAAAGGTCAGGTCGGTTTTGAGGAACGTTTTCCAAAATGATCCCCCTGCAGATATCCAGCACCTGCATGTCAATACAGTATTGTTTCCTGGGCAAATTCTGGTGAAAGTTTTGCTTTTCACTCATGTTAAACACTACAGAAAATAAAACCGTAAGGAGTGGTCCTTTTTTTCCTGTTTTATCTTTATCGAAAAATACCGTTGGACTTGAAAGAGTAAAAGTTGTGTTGTTAAACGGGGCTGGCTGGCAAATTTTAAAAGGGGGGATGGGGACGAAACTTGGCTCCGCAGCCGAGAAATCTGCAAGGTTGCAAGACCCTGCCATTTGGAGTCTGACATTTGCCGTGAAGCTGGGGGTTAGGACAGGGGCTGGCTGGCCAATTTTATGGCGGGGGTCAAGACTAGGTTTAGCAGCCTATTAGGAATATTTTAAAGGAACCAGCCCAAGGTAGCCCACTATGGGATCGTCCCAGCCAACTCTTGGGTGTTAACCTCGCCATAGGCGAAGTGCAGAGTGCAATTGCAGAATCTCGGAATCCACCTTCTAGACCAAATTACTGATTACGATAGGAGTTAAAACTGTATCACTGCTATTTCCATGACTATCACTGTGCACTAACTCCTTTTAGCAGAGCAGTGTGATTTGTATGCTTTTCAGTAAAGTGCATGCTGAAAACAGCCACAAACATCACAATATTAAAAACATAATAATCTCAAAATACAACATAGTGTGGGCAGAACGATTCGACAGAGCCAGTAGACATGTTTTTGAGTTTTTACATATGTTCTCGCAAATAAGCAACTACAGGGGAGGCATAGGGGGGGGAGCACTTTCTGAAGTTTTTGTGAGTCCTGAGAGGGACAGTATCTAATAGACATTGATGTATTATGGGCTGAGCTGCTAAATGTACTACAATAAATACTCTCAGCCTCATCGCGGGAATTTCTCCAGATAAATGAGCTCAGGAATTCAGAACTTTAGTTATGACGTTCATTCGTTCCATTTTATTGTAATGCAGAATTATGCTGAATAAAGATTAGCATAAAGTCCCATTCTTTACCCCTAATGGCCTGGCAATTACAGGCTCATGCATATCATGGTAAAGTGCATGTGTTGCTGTTTTTCCGCATCCTGCTAAGAAAATATGTACTCTGCAAAGATAAACAGAGTGGACAACCTGTTATTATTGCAATTTTATCTTCCAGACTCCCTTGGCATATTGAATCTAAGTAGCCTGAGCCACATCGAGCGGAGAGGTAGCACTTGTGATTCCGCCATGTATAAATCGGGATGTACCAAGGACAAAAGATAGTTGAGAAGAAAATAGATATGGACAGGGAGAAGGGAAAATGGACAGATTTTAATCTGCAACAACAGATACAAACACGGCAATCGGAAGTGTGCCTTTGAAACGTCTTTGAGTTTAAGTGTGTGTAAAACTCTGCAAATTGCGAGGCGTACAGATGCCATTTTGATATATAAAACCCAGTTATAAGAAACAGCCTGTTTATTTCTGCTAAATGTAAAATGAATGGCACTTTTTCTTATTGTAAACTCAGAAATTACCTTAAAAGGTCAAGTAGGCATTAAGATAGAGTTCGGCAAGGGGATCGCTTACACTTCAAAATCTTTCAAGGTGGGGAAGATATGTTTTAAGATCAATGGATTTCTACACTATA
Source organism: Mixophyes fleayi (assembly GCF_038048845.1). NCBI lineage: Eukaryota > Metazoa > Chordata > Amphibia > Anura > Limnodynastidae > Mixophyes > Mixophyes fleayi. The sequence continues at coordinate 86,558,220 of NC_134412.1, read as the reverse complement.
CTCTATAAGCGTTGAGTGTTTTGAAGTGTAGATTATTCACGCCTTCAGTCTTATACATTCCCTCTATAACTCACTTATTAATGTTGTCAGTCAGCAGAACACTGATCACATAAATCTCTCTGCTTGGAAACATTGTTGGCTGAAACATCACGTACACTCATTCAAGGTCAAAATGGAAGAATCTACATGAATGCATTTCTATATGCTTGGCGGTCCCTCAATAGCAGGAACAGCAGTTCAACACGGACTACACTCCACATTCGTTTAGGTTCCCAGCCATATTGTCGTAGTGCAGATCTGCTGACACAGAGGTAACATGATTTTTTCCCCCGGTGACATTCCAGTACTTATTTTCGAAGCAGATACTTAATGCAGTCGGTGGAACAGGGAAAATGGGTAAGACATCCATAACTGTACTGTAAAAATGATCCGGTCTAGGACGGCAGGCTTGCTATGTTTCATCATGGTGTTATTACTTCTTTTCTTATCAATGACTCCCAGCAAACAAAAAAATCATTATGGATCATGTAATACAAAGATTTTCAAAAATAATTGTGAGCATAGGAAAGGGTTCTCTACTGTAAGGGTAGATAAGGTTTGGATTCCAAATCACTTGAGGGGTGTTGATGACTTTCTTACAAGAAATGGTATCTGTAGCTATAATTAGTACAGGATATTATGGGGGTGATCGTTCCAGAGAATTTATTCCATTGCCATTTTAGGTAATCGTTTGTTTACTGTGTAAAATGTGACTTGCATAAAGTCACCTAAACCTTCTGGCTCTAGATGCTGAAGGTAACGACAACCGGAGCAAATTAGGTATCGCCAATGAATCCATCCTCCTTTACTCGATGACGCAATCCAAGATTTTGCCGTAAGGATTAGTGATTATCTGAATGTTAAGATAAATTTAGAATTTCTACAAACCTGTTCTCCGAAATTGTTTTGTAACTCAGAATTTCCTTTTCTTTTTGCCTTTTAAAATGTAATGTGTGAACAACAAATCCTGTTAATAAGTAACAATAAAGTGATCAAATACAACCTGTGAACTCATTTTTATTTTTTTCAAAGAGACTTTTGTTTGAAACATTAATAAAAGCTAAGGGAGTTGTTTCATCGGCTGACTCCACATCGCATATCATCGTGTGAGCCCAACTGTGGGAAATTGACAAGGCCGAAGCGAATGGTCTACCTGGGTAATGTCAATTAACGCTTCCACAGCCAGGAGATTCCGCTCTCCCAGTTTATTCCTGGACGCACTGGTAGCAGCAAACGGTTAAACGGCTGCATACTGCATGAACACCGTTGATAGATAGGTTTGTGCCTGAGGTTTCACAGATGAACAAAAGACTTGTCACGTCCGCAGAGTCCCTGTAAAGCTACGGTAGGAGACCTAGGGGCATATTCTGTATCCTAACAAGTCGCCAGAACATCAGCTGCAGGCTAAAACCTCTAGTGATTAAAATGTCCAGTCCATGCTATGCAGAAGCCATATGAAAATTTCATTTTATAGGGTCTTGATGGCACTGATGAAATGAGCAGTTTTGATGAGCTACATCAGTGATGGGCAACAGACCACCTTCGTTGGCGGCCTCCAGCTCCCTGCTGCTTTATTGTCAGATTTGTTATAGCTTGTAACCCTTGTTTAAAATGCCTTCTGATACATTATCACAGAGAGGCGCCTCTTTTTTTGATTAACTGTATTGTTTTAACTTATTATTGAGATTAAGGGTAATGTGCGGCACATAAAATGTATCAGGTTGGCTATCACTGAGCCAGGGGCAGGCTGGGCAGGGGGGCATAGTGGGCTACACTGGGTTGGGTCACTGGGCCACCTGGATTTTTTTTTCCTTTAAAATGTCGAAGTCTTGTTCCCCGTTCTACAATTTGCCAGCCCTCCCCTACACCGAGCAGACAATGATTCAAGTCATTTCAGCTTTGGGCGTCATACACAGAAGCAATAATTGGCATTTATTTTGTGCTTTTCTTGTAAACACACAGCATCCAATACTTTGTTTCATATAGAGGAGTGTTTCACACATCAATCTTACAACAACTTCAATGTGATATAAACCTCACATCACTACTCTGTGCTGTTGGGGGCCCTGCTCCTTCCACGATATAACTCTCAGTCTGTGGCTTCCTGCTGCCTCCATTCCCCTCCTCACATCATGTCACTGCCCCTGCCACATGCAGCCCTGTCCTCACTAACACATCACTCATCTCCTGATATACTCTGTGCTGCTGGGGACCTTGCTCCTTCCTGTATATAACTCTCAGTCTGTGGCTTCCTGATGCCTCCATTCCCCTCCTCACATCACTCATCTCCTGATATACTCTGTGCTGTTGGGGGCCCTGCTCCTTCCACTATATAACTCTCAGTTTGTGGCTTCCTGCGGCCTCCATTCCCCTCCTCACATCATGTCACTGCCCCTGTCACATGTAGTCCTGTCCTCACTGACACATCACTCATCTCCTGATATACTCTGTGCTGCTGGGGGACCCTGCTCCTCCCACTATATAACTCTCAGTGTGTGGCTTCCTGCTGCCTCCATTCCCCTCCTCACATCATGTCACTGCCCCTGTCACATGCAGCCCTGTCCTCACTAACACATCACTCATCTCCTGATATACTCTGTGCTGCTGGGGGACCCTGCTCCTTCCACTATATAACTCTCAGTCTGTGGCTTCCTGCTGCCTCCATTCCCCTCCTCACATCATGTCATTGCCCCTGTCACATGCAGCCCTGTCCCCACTGACACAAACACACATATCCTGATATACTCTATGCTGCTGGCGGCTGGGGGCTACCATTGTCATAGCTAGTAAACAAACAGAACACGTATATGGATGTATAGTTTATATTGTTTTATTATACATTGCAAAGACCACTTAAATAAACTTATTTTGTTACCAGCGAAATTATAATAAACAAATCAACAATTTGTTTTTCTTATTCTTTTTATATAGAAAACCCAGGATGTTATATAGTTTATGGATAGGATCAACATTTTATAAATTCTAGATGTGTCGACAAGAAGGTGAAAATAAACCCCTGAGTATCTGACAATTTATCCTCACAAGGGGAAGGGGGGGGGGGGGTTCCTTCCTGACCCAATACATGGCAAGCGGAATCATTCCCTGGATCAATCACCCCTACTGAATCTTTACTAATAAAACGAATATCCTGCTCTAGTGTGTAAGTTAATCGAGCATCACAATTATAAAATATCCTGCAACAAGCATTCAGGAAAAGGCATTAAATATATATTGCATTTCATTTTTTTTCCATCCATCAGAAACTGCAAAGTTTATAGGCATCATACAGTATTATAAGGAAATAAAACCAGTAATCGGTTCTACTTAGCAGTATGTTGTGGATTGTGAAACATGAAAGGGATTTTTGTTAAGTCCACGTTCTACCTTTGTATAGAAGGCATGTCATTCCCAAGTAATATTGCTTTCAACACATTCTCCTCTATTGTTTGAATTGTAGTGTTTCTTGCAGAGCAGGATTTTGTATCGGGAACAGTTGCCCTTCTGCGTTAGGTGGCGGAAAGGCTGATAGGAGGCTCGTTGCCATATATTTTTTTATAAAAATGTTAAATAAAGCTGATAAATTACATGTAAGGATGTGTTGAACCACAACGTGCTGGACCACTTTAATCTGTTCTACGACAGAAACAGCCAGATTGCAGAATGCTCTGCTCAAACTGGGTGTGGCTTGTGGAAGGGGGAGGGGCTTTGTGCACCAATGGTTGTGTGCCTAGAGCAGGTCTGGCCAACCTGTGGCTCACCAGGTGTTGTGAAACTACAAGCCCCAGCATGCTTTGCCAGTAGAAAGCCAGTCTATAGCTGACAGGTCATGCTGGGACTTGTAGTTTCACGACACCTGGAGAGTCACAAGTTGGCCAGCTAGCCTCTAATTACGCAAATAAAGCCAATGGCTACTTGTATTAATTTAAATGTAGTTTGACAATTTTTACTCTGTAAATGTTATCATCCATCTAATACAAGTTAGTGGATATATAAGAAAAAAACCCGAAATGCTTTGTGATCATCATCATTTATTTATATAGCGCCACTGATTCCGCAGCGCTGTACAGAGAACTCACTCACATCAGTCCCTGCCCCATTGGGGCTTACAGTCTAAATTCCCTAACACACACACACACACACACAGACAGAGAGAGAGAGACTAGGGTAAATTTTTTGATAGCTGGCAATTAACCCACCAGTATGTTTTTGGAGTGTGAGAGGAAACCGAAGCACCCGGAGGAAACCCACGCAAACACAGGGAGAACATACAAACTCCACACAGATAAGGCCATGGTTGGGAATCAAACTCATGACCTCAGTGCTGTGAGGCAAAAGTGCTAACCACTGAGCCACCGTGCTGCCCATATGATATTTATTAGCATTCCACAAAAACTCGTCAACATTGTGCTAACAGAAAGTATGAGTTCATTATCGCACTAAGAGATGCAGGGCCCAACTGTTAATCCACTGAAGAGATAAAAAAAATTATATATTTCATGAAGCTCAAACATTGTATTTCCTACATATTACCCATGCATATTTAGTTCATGGTTTTGAGATAATTTGGGATAATGCACCCCCCTCCCCAACCCCTACTGTAGAAATGCAAGATGACTTCTAATATCTGTAATAAAATTACATTTCCACTTCAACTACTGATTATATATGAATAATGCAATTTTCACGTTATCCCATTCCAAATATGATAATAGAACACAATATTTTTTATAATAGTTTATGGTTAAAAAATGATGATATGGCTTATTTGTAGTTAAAGGAGAACTCCAACCGCATATGTTTTTTCCCCAACCAACAGGACAGGAAGGAAAGAAAGAATGAATGGCAGGTTCTCCCCTGACATTGAGGAAACCTTTCCCCTCCACTACACATACTAAATTCTTTTGGCATAACAGTCAGGACAATTTTCTCTGTTCTGAACCAAGGTGTTGCATGCAGCTGATTGGACAGGCTACTGCAGCCGTCCAATCAGCTTCATGCAACTTCCCTGTGTTAGCCTCAGATTATATATTCTACTGAAATAGAAAATTGTACAGGCTGTACAAGAAGTGATATAGAGGTAAGCTCCTGAGTGACACAAACTACAGGGAACGTTTCCATTAATTTCATTAAAAATATTATGATAAGAGTTCTCCTTTAAACCCGTAAGTGAGCAGAAAGCTACCAGAAGAAGCAGACTTTACTGTATATAGAATATCAAACTTTCTTCTACATATTCTTCAAGTTGAAAATAAGTGATTACGCTTCTTTCAGGTATGAAATAACACACAATTTGTTCTTTAACACATAAATTACTCTATCAGTCAAGCAAATGCCTAAAAAAGTGAAATGTTGCAGTCCCTTATTACAAACTAAACAAGTTGCCCTTTCCAAATTACGGTTTTCGTTCAGCTTGGGTACCGTTGCCGGCCCTTCGCATCCTCTTGGCAGTCGCTCTACAGATTTAATTAATTTAATTAGGGGTGAGTAAAATATATTCGTTAAGGAAATAAATGACACAAATGACAGAATAGTTGTTTGAAAGCAGACAGGCTGCTGCTACATCAGAAGAAACGTTTCCTGTCCAACATAGTGTTAAAGGAAGCGGGGTGTTTTACGTTTTCCTTCCCGTCCATATTGGCATGGGATGCACTGATTATTGGAACCAAACTTTAGGTCCAATCAATGTAATTATGAAATAAAAATAAAGTTATATATCCTTGTCTTAAATCTGCCTGCCAGGGAATTCTCTATGCAAGCTCAAGCGTATGCAAATAGAAGGGTGAATTTTGGCAAAAGCCCTTTTCATCCCGACCATTTAGCTGAGTACAAAACCATTTTTTTTTCTGAAACAACGTCATTCCATTTGGCTCCTCTTTGCTTTATCCACCCCCCCCCCCCCCCCCCTCCTCTCAATTTAAATTATCGTATTGATTTTTACAGACGAACTGGTTGGTGTGAAGACTAAAATCCAAGAAGGTAAAAAGAGGCAGAGATGAGAGCCAAATTCTCTCAACACCTGACAGGAACGCTTAAATTTATGACTGTTCTCCGAGGAGTGTTTCCCAAAAGCGTTTGGTATATTAAGATGTGTTCTAATCAGAAGGATGGAAAAGGGATATTTTTAACTGGAGGCAAGGAGCAGCCCTCGGTGGTTATGGTTTGAGATGGTGTCTTGTAATTACGGGTGAGTGAACTGGTTTAGGTAGGAAAAAAACAAGCTCTTAATGTGTCAAATTAAATCAGTTTTTGTCTGTCTAAGATCCCTGTGCGAGTCCTCTCACAATCAGCGGTGTCTAGAACCATTACTCCAATGTGTTAAATCACCCAGCATCCGATGGGCATTATTACAGGTCTGGGTGGGAGAGAGGCAGCTGGGTGGCAGCGGATGTAATTGTGGCTGGGACATCCCTTTGATCTCCTCTGCTTAGCAGTGGGTGCATTTTCATTAAATTAGATTTCAATTTCAAATTGCTGGGGTGCAGCTTGTCACCAGGCAGGGGGTGCAAGATGTACGTCAGGTGGCAAACATATTCTGTTGGAGAAGAGATGCAGAAATAATAATCCTGTGTGCAAAGTCTTATATAGAAGAACAAGTGAAATAGGAATAATGAAAGGAAAAAAAAACTGTATAATGTACAACTACTGTAAAATGTAAAGAATTATATTTTATTACCGTACATTGATGCTTTAGGGTATAATGCTACATTTTGCATAGTACAGTTTACTTGAAAATAGTTCTTAGTCATGCACAGTTACCCCATTTATATGTCTTATTTAAAACCGCTACTAATAACTAATAAATCAACGTTTCCATACCTTGACAGACCTTTAGATATGTGCTCTGCAGTTTAGTGTAAGCTATTGCTCTCTATTATTAGTCATTTCATACAAAAAAGACCCCCCCCAGCAGTGTCTGACAATGGCCTACAGAGAAGAAGTCTAGTGTTCATAGGAAAAAATAAAGTCAGATTGCAATGTATCTTAAGAGGTAGGAAGTAGTACTGAGCAATCAGTCTGTTTTCTAAAACCACCGACAAAAAATTCTATAAGCACGTCTCAAAAAAAATGTGTGTCCTGATTAAATGTGGATTTAGAGATTTAGATTTAGAGAAAGCAAAGAGTTTTGGATCTCAAATTTAAAGCATAGTCTGAACCAGTGTTGGCTAACCTGTGACACTCCAGGTGTTGTGAAACTACAAGTCCCAGCATACCCTTCCAGCAATGAGCTGCTATATATTGGCAATGCATGCTGGAACTTGTAGTTTCACAACACCTGGAGGGTTACAGGTTAGACGACACTGGTCTAAACTGACATATACATGACCTCTCAACTGCGCCAAGGTTGGCGGGACATCCCGATACGTGGGCGGCAAAAGGGGTGGGGCTTAAACAAGAGATTTTCTAAACGCGGTTAGGCGTGCACCTTCTGCGCTGAATAGACCATCGAGGCACACTGGTAAAAAGAAGGCGTTTTCATACCTCCCGACATGTCTGTCCACGACAGCGGGAGAGAGGGCGTGGCCAGGTCGCAAATGGGGCATGGTCACAGCACGACGGGATGTGGCCACGCCCCCAGAGGACTGCCTAGTGTTGTAAGTCTCCAGACTGCCCATCACATATCTCCCTCCCTCCTATATTCCCACCCGCCAGATAAACATCTCCCCGGGGGAGACTGAACACTAAAATAGGGACTGTCCCGCTGAGTTCTGGACAGTTGGGAGGTATACGTTTTGCATTACGTATCCAGCATCCTCCCTAAATAAGGTCCACTGCACTATATTATGCTGGCAATTTATGATTAAAATATAATACCCCTAATAATAATAATCAGTGCAATGCAAACAACCTAGAACGGCAATAATTAGGGCTATTTGTCCATTGTGTTGGGTCTTTTGTAACTGTTGGCTTTTTTCCCAAGTTATTTTGCATTCCTCTTATAATATCTACATAATTTGTTTAATTCATCACATACACACACTCGCCGTGTAATTACTGCCTCATGCTGGGCTGCAATGGGGGAAAAAAAAAAGAGAGAAGACACAAAAATATAATTGGATCTTTCTTTTAAGGGAAACCATAGTTAACATTCTGGCAGAGCGCAGGTTTTGTTATTGCAATTAGCCGGAACAGAAATAGACGAGGATAGTTATGAAGTGGCAGAGTGACGGGTGAACAGGTAATAATTGCGAGTCTTTACCCCAAAGTACGGAGTTGTGCACGCCAGCCTTCCGCATTCTCATGGCGACATTACCTAGATTGGGATGAATCCACACCCTAAAGGAATTTGAACTTTTATTTTTACTTCTAAACCATTGACAATTTGACCCTTAAAAAGGTGTTCTAGAACTCATCATAGTATGTGGAAATTGGGGTTATTTTCTTATCAAGCGTTGAAAATGTATACGTTGAGCTTTGAAAGGGTCTGTCTAACTGCAAAGTACATTTTCAATCACCGGCCCCCTCCCTACTACCATAACTGGGGGGGGGGGGGGGGGGGTCCATATCCACCAGTCCCAATCTTCTGCATGTGTGTATGAGTGACTTTTAGAGGGGTAACCGAATACGACTATACTTGCCAGGTCAATAATGCAGACAATCACACTGGAATTAATTAAGATGTGTGCCACACCTGCATTTGTGACTATATAGGTAAATAACATGCATGCACATATAAACTATAGACACAGCAAACCGAGGGGTGGGGGGTTTCCTAGTTCCTGGAAACCCCCCTCTAAACCTGGGGCACTGTATAATTGAGGTGTCTGGACCTTGCCCCCGCTTCACACGGCTCTGCTTGAAAAGAGAGAGCTGCATGCACCTAACAGTAGTGCACACAGCATTGCCCATGTATATTATGGGGATAGGAAGAGTTGGAGAGCAGCCAAGCACTGTCTAATATTATAGCCACACCCCCCATGAATGCTGGTCACGCCCACTGGCGGCGTGGTGTGGAAACCCCCCTCTACAAATCCTGCGTTTGCCCCTGATAGAGACCAGTGATGGGTAACAGATGAGGCGGCCCTAGTGCTGCATGCGGCCCTCCGAGCCCTCCCCTGTGGCCCCCAGCTCCCCTCTACGTTATTGTCAGATGTGTTTGTTTCAGACTGTAACAGTTGTTTAAAATGTCTGCTGATGTGTTATTACAGATAGGTGTCGCTTTCTTTGATTAAATGTATTGTTTTAATTTATTACTGAGATTAGGGGTACTGTGCGGCCCTTTTGAAGATTAAGGGCCGCCTCGAGGCCCCAGATTGCCCATCACTGCTTTAGATACATACCTAGATCAGCACAATTCAGGGTTCAACACAGAAATTGCTTTACATTAATACCATTACTTTATCACTTTTTAAATGCACTTTCCAATAAATAAGCAACACATTTATTTATACCAACATGTTAGAGCAATCACATTCTACGCTAGGAAACGGAAGGGTGGGGAAAAGGCTGCAAGGCTCCAAGTCTTCAACAGTCAGGATTCGCTCTATCTCTTGCGTTCCAAGGTTCACAAATTACAGCCCACTGATATGTTTTGTTCCTGCACGGTGGCCACTAAGATCTTCATCCGTCATATGCGTTCTACTCCGTTCAGAAATGTCTCCATTGATAAGGTCGTGTCATTGCATTGGTCCCGCTAGCTGTCGCAGGTGAAGAGGAGAATGAGCTTTTTCTGTGATTGGAAAGGAAGTTCTAAAGTAACACAGTAATAAAGAAACCCAGAGATCTGGGGTCAAAGTAGATTTAAATAAAGACGTGTCTGGAAGAGTCATTACCTTACCCCAGAATTTATGCACTATCGGGCACATCCAACATACTGGATGCATATACCCTCGTTGACCACATTTTTTTGAAACCACAATGGCGAATGGTGGGGAACACTTTAAAAGCTGTCTCCTTTATGGGTACAGATACCGAATACCCCTTGACATTTTTATCCCAGGTTACTTTTTGAGATAAAGGCAGCACGGTGGCTCAGTGGTTAGCACTTCTGCCTTACAGCGCTGGGGTCATGAGTTCAATTCTTGACCATGGCCTTATCTGTGTAGAGTTTGTATGTTCTCCCCATGTTTGCGTGGGTTTCCTCCGGGTGCTCCGGTTTCCTCCCACTCTCCAAAAGCATTGTAGGTTAATTGGCTGCTATCAAAATTGACCCTAGTCTCTCTCTATCTGTCTGTGTGTGTGTTTGGGAATTTAGACTGTAAGCTCTAGTGGGACAGGGACTCTGTACAGCGCTGGAGAATTAGTGGCGCTCTATAAATAAATGGTGATGGTGATGATGAAAGGCAAACTTGCCAAGATTTTCAAGTCCAGCAGGCCTGGCCACGCTAATCGCCTCATAAAGCCGGTTATCAACGCTGCACTTTGTGGCCTAATAAAGCAGGGGTGGGGCCAGGATCACATTCGCTGTGAAACGCGAGAGTGCGGGAGAACTCCAAGAAATTCCTTACGTACATTACGGGAAAGTAGGCAACTATAGATAAAGGGCCTAATTCAGTCTACAAGGAGGTGCAGTAGCCTAACCTTGCCTCCAACATTGACAAAATCAAAATATAACCAAGATATTTTTATTTATTTTTTGTACCTTGGTCATTCCAGTAAAAATAATGGACGCAACGGCATATTCACCCACAGTGCTTAGCGCAGCGACAACTTAAATAACACCCCCCATTTGCACTAACTGCAATTAAACCATTGAGCGTGAGTATTTTACATGTGTCTAACCCGGCAAACCCTAATATTGTCTAACTCCTCAACAAAACAAATGTGCATAGAAATTATACACTACACGATAGTATATTAAATCCACATCAATCCATAATAGATGAACACCCATAAGAGGCCGCAAAGTTATTTTGCGGGTAGGAAAAACACACAGGCCTGCAAAACAAATTATTAATGTTTACATTTATCTTCTGTAGAGTGCAATTCAAGAAAAAAAAAATAAACCATTTTAAAATATCACCTCCGGAATGGATCATTACTCAGCCTGGTGTAGAGCTCAGTTTTAGTAGTGTACAATCCTACAGATGAAACTGGTGACATTTATCAAGCAGCAAAACAGGAACATAGAGCACAGCAACAAATGTTAAATGTAACTCGTTCAGTGCTACAGACCCAGAGTCCCCAGGACAATGGGGAACCAGATGTAGACTGAGATTCTAGAATCAAACATAATTCACGTAATACATTGTATGTTTAGAAGCCACCATATGAAGAAATTGAGCAAAAAACAGCAATCTTTAGGGGGGGGGGGGGGGAGAAGGAAACGCTTTGGGCATCTCAAAGGTACTTGGGCTAGTCCTAGTCCTGATCACTAGTGATGACAGTCTCGTATGCATGCTATAACATGTGTTTGCAATCAGGAGCAACTGTAAAAATGTATTTTATCCTCAGTAGTCATTAAGAACATCCTAATAAATGTATTTCATGGAAAAAAATAAAACTTTAACTGTTTTATCCTCAATGCCTATATTATTAACAGGTGACAATAATTGAATAGGTTTTTTATCTGTGCGTTCTATTGCAAAGTTATATTCCACATAGGTATTGTACATATCCTGCAGTGTCTTCTGTAGTAGAGCTGAGCAGACCTACAGCCGTATTCATCAGCGCACGTATCTTCTGATTCGCTCCTTGTTGAATTCGGGCATTCGTATGGCCGAATTCTGAGCGTTTTAAAACAAACGCACGTTACGCCCAGTATGCGCCTCGATGAATCAGGCCCATTGTGTGTTCAAGTTAGTGATGTCTATGCGTCCCCACTTTTGAACAGTGCATGTACAGGGACATGCGATATCTCTGTATTCAGCTAAAACCTATTCGATTCAAACGGCACCAACCAATCAGAAATGAGCTTTTACCTGACTTGTGGAAGTTAGACAATGAAAGCAAATGTTTGATTGGTTGCTTGGACTTAGTGCAAATTTTGCACTTAAATGCAATTGTTAATAAATTATATATCTACTCTTCCAGAATGTCCGGGATACTTCTGTATTACAGGGAGACCTCCCGGACTCCCAAGGGAGCAGGCAATTCATCAGTGGGGGTGCACCATTATGTAAATTCTCCAGCAGGGGTGTGCTGCAATGACGCATATCACGTCATCCAGCAGCAACCACTGTTGTGAAAACCAATTGGGCAGAGGTGCGAAAACGAAATTAGCGTCATTATACGCCTTACCCCATCCGATTGATAACACAAATTGCGCCAACACATCAGGCCCACCTCTCCCTTCTTTATACTTCCCCTCCGAATCACCCAGAATTGAGATATGGAAAGTAAATGAGCCCTAGTATCTCCTGTGTGATCACATAGCTGCTTTCCACGACAACTCACCAGCATGAACTGTTGGTCATGGGACTGATCCCTTGTTACATGCACCTCACCCTGAAAACTAAATTCCTACATCAACTGTGTGGATCTGGCAGGCTTATGTCACATAGAAGAAACAAACAAAAAAGCAGTAAATAGGAGGCATTGAAACCGCTCTACCTGTTCTGTCTGCTGCTTGCTGTGTAAGCGCTGAGTATCGTCGCCAGCAAACCGCCCATGGGACGCGTCCCTCCGAAGCCTGGCTAAACCTCTCATTTATATGGTAAGCAATTGCTCTGCGATCTTTGGGAGATGCAGTTTTTGAGAGGGACCAGATGCAAAGTTCTACTTCCATCCAAACTGCTGCTCGTCTGCTAGACTACAAAAAAAAACTTCAATTGGCCTCAATCTACTGTTGTGTCGTCCCAGCAGCCCTTATGGCCAATTAAATCACTGCAGTCCCCGACCGTAATTGTTTACAGCTGGCTCTGACGGCTGGGGTGAACAGTTCACAAGTGACTCACTCCGAAACACTCAAGGTCCCAAATGCCAATGAAAACCCGTATCAACTTTTGCTGATCATTCGTAAGTGATAGGATAATGTCAACATTATGCAGATAATACTTATATAAAGTTTAATACTGATCTGGTTAAATACAGGTACCATTTACTTGAAGTTACATACAAACACAGTGAGGTCAAAATTAAGTCCAGATCACAGTAGATATTTACTGGGCGTGCTGTACAATCTAGTGGATCCAAGCTCAATTTTGCATGTGTGTGTAGTCGTAGACACATAACACTATTTGTGTTCCTAGGCGCGGGCTGGGAGAGGGATGGGGGGGGCACACAGGCGGCCGCATCATATGACAGGGGATGCGCATCCCCTGTCATGTGATGCGGCCGCCTGTGCGTTGACACGGCCGCATATGATGTCATCAGATGCGGCCGCGGGGGGGAAACTATGTTTTTTGCATCCGGGGGGGGCGGCCGGCCTACCCGCCCGGCTCTAATAGCCGTCTGACCCAGCGGCCTGGGGGGCCGTTGCCCCCCTGCCCCCCGGGCCAGCCGGCCCCTGTGTGTTCCGTTGTAAAGTAGTCGTATGGCCTTGCTGCTAAAAAGACAATCAGATTGGAGACGGATACGTCCATTGGGAATTCCTCCCCCAAAACTATCGTGGGATATCATCGTCAGATATTTGTATAGCGCCACTAATTCCGCAGCACTGTACAGAGAACTCACTCCCATTGGAGTTTACAATCTAAATTCCCTAATACACACACAGACGACAGAGAGAGAGAGAGAGAGAGAGAGAGAGAGAGAGAGAGAGACTAGGGTCAATTCGATAGCAGCCAATTAACCTACCAGTATGTTTTTTTGGACTGTCGGAGGAAACCCACACAAACACAGTGAGAAAATACTCCACACAGATAAGACCATGGTCAGAAATCGAACTCATGACCCCAGTGCTGTGAGCCAGAAGTGCTAACCACTGAGCCACCGTGCTGCCCCTACAGTGCCTAATGCCCTCTTGAACAAGAATGCTGCTTAATTTATCATCTTCATCTCATTTGCATAGTGACACCACTGGCATTAGACACTAGGGATTTAGAGTTGGAAGCAACTGCAATTGCGCTCCTTAAATATGCGTCTTGCGTAGAATTTGGCGCACGGCTGACCGTTAAAACTTACACCATTATTTTGAGCTGCATGTAAATGGATGTGGAACAATGTTCTTTAAATATAGAAAATGATGATTCCTGTTGGTTTAAAATAAAGTTTGTCTAAGTAATGTGACTATTGCCCTGTAAGACAGCAAACGTGAGTCACTCGTCTGATGTGATATTTGACAGACATTCACTTAATGGGTTTAGAGTATTCACAATAAATATGTCACTTAATATACAAAAATAGCCTTCAGATCAAGAGGTTACATCTGCTCTGCTATAATAGGATCATGTGTGAGGTCGGACAGCTATGATTGCAGACGTACAATTCCATCAGCCGGCCGCGATGTACGGACTACATCATACTGTAAATTATAAACCCGCAATACATACACTAAGTCCATTGGTGGAATTAAATATCTTTTAGGCACTGTTTGGTACTTTGTATTGACCAAATGCAAATCCGTATGGTCAAGTGCAGTACAAAAACGGGCACCTCTGCTATGTACACAGAAATCATCATTTATTTATATAGCGCCACTGATTCCGCAGCGCTGTAAAGAGAACTCATTCACATCAGTCCCTGCCCCATTGGAGCTTACAGTCTAAATTCCCTAAAACACACACAGACAGACTAGGGTCAATTTTGATAGCAGCCAATTAACCTACCAGTATGTTTTTGGAGTGTGGGAGGAAACCGGAGCACCCGGAGGAAACCCATGCAAAACGCGGGGAGAACATACAAACTGCACACAGATAAGGCCATGGTTGGGAATTGAACTCATGACCCCAGCGATGTGAAGCAGAAGTGCTAACCAATGAGCCACCGTGCTGCACAAATCTGCTCTATCTTGTAGCTTTTCTGAGATCGACATACAACTCCATTGTGAGTCAAATCTACACTCAATGGGCAAATGTGCAAAATCATATACAAGCACTGCCTGATATGTGTCGACGACAGGTAGAGTTTCCAAAAGATATTGTACTCATGTTAGAATACTGGTCTGTAAGTTCAGGTTCTTTGTAGATGAGGGCAGATGGACACACTTGGGAAACAAGGACTCAACTATAACCAGTGTGTACAGGGTAATCAGAACTGAGTGACTTGTCTGTAATCCAAACAGAGAAACAACAATGAAGCATAAGACTGGAACGGGTAGGAGAAAACACAAGATCATGGGTAACACATCGAACTCACTAGCAAACATCTTCCCTCCCTGCAGTAATACGTTATAGGTAACTATTCACATTTTAGGTGCTGTGGAACAATCTTTGTCTTTTGCAATCCTAACAATTAACAAATCTGCCCTGAAGAACCAACCCGTTACCTACTCAAAGCGGAGGTGGCCATTTTGTGGGGTGAACTAATAAAATCACTTAGGTGCCTTGTGACCACTATTTAGGGTAGACTGGTTCATAGTGAATTGATAGGCGTCATTCTCATGAATATTGGTTCAGTCTACAAATTATCCGCCACCTGGAACCGGACTGTAAAACATTCATAATGATGACTGGGTACTTCCGCATCCTGTACAACCCTGGTAATGACGTGATCACCAGGGCCCATCTACAGGAGAGAGAGCTGCTGGGTCTAAGAAGACTCAGATTAAGAGGTATATTTACTAAACTGCGGGTTTGAAAAAGTGGAGATGTTGCCTATAGCAACCAATCAGATTCTAGCTGTCATTTATTTAGTTCATTCTACAAAATGATAGTTAGAATCTGATTGGTTGCTATAGGCAACATCTCTACTTATTCAAACCCGCAGCTTAGTAAATCTACCCCTAGGTCTCATAGTAAAAAAATAAATAAATAGTTAACTGACGGTTTGGTTCTTGCAGCTGGTTTGTCAACTCCTGTTAGAACACACAGTAACTATAAAAAAAGAAAATGTATTTGTACTGTCCAAGGTCTATTCTGACCTACTGTGGAACAATCTAATAGCAAATAATCAAAGGGGAATAATTAAAATAACTAAATTAGAGGAAGCCACTCTCATTTCTAGCCCCTATAACGTTTGCTAAACTAGAGAAAATTACATATTAGGTATCAAAATAAACAGGAGAAATAGAACAACATATGTAAGGACATATTTAAAGGGTCAACGATTGCTTGAAAATAATCATGAATAGTGGAAAAGTGTATTAATTTGTTTTACTATTATTGACTAATTTTATTTTTATAACCCTAAAAAAAATAAACTATTTATTTAATAAAAAATCGACCAAAAGAGAGCCCTACATATCATGAAAAGCAAAATATACAACTCGCCCTAATCCCCTTACAAATAAAAGGTATTGTCGTTTATTCCGCATGTAGCAAAATGCTAAAATGTATCTGGGCACAAAGCTACAAAGTTCCTTGGTCATTAAGGGGTTCAGTGACTGCGTCAACAGCGAGTGCCCACCTCGTCCTGATTAAACGACTGCTACACTGCTGGCACAAACAGAGACTCATACAAAACATGAACTTTGCAAAAACAATTCTCAGAAACTTGTGTATCCAATTAATTCTCTCATCTGTGTATCCAATTAATCAACAACCTTGTTTCCATAATAGAAACTGTCCTCAGTGCTGGTGTAAGCTGCGTGGTGTAATTGTTTGTTCCTTTGCTTGCTTATTTTTAGACATTTAGGGGTCTATTTATTAATATATGATGATAGGGCTTATTTTATATCACAGCGATAGAAAATCGCTTCCAGCCGTAATTAATTATTGAAATCTCGCCTCTGATACTGGGATGGCTTCACTTAACGCTTTGCCGGGCCAGTCTGAGCGGATATGCGCACGCTCAGTGCAAACACAAAAAAGGAGTTAAAAATAAATGTTGAATAATAAAATAAATATATATTTTAAAAGTCTTTATGATTGGAAAAAATACTTAATTTAAATAATAAAGCATCCTTTCATTGATTTTCTTCTGCTGTGAGAAGAATTACAATTATTGAATGTCATTACTGTGATAACTGTGTTCTTTTCATATAGGTACCACCTTAAGCTCAAGCCAAGCTGCTATTTAACCAACTCTCCCGGAATGTCCGGGAGACTTCCGAAATTCTAGGTAGGTCTTCCGGGAGAGTGTGGAAACCTCCCGAATCCTAGTGAAGTGGGCAGATGAGGGAGGTTGCCATGTTAAGGGGGAGGAGCTTCTCTAGCTAAGCAGGCAGTGACTGACAGCTTGGCAGACTTGATTTGTGCAGAAATGCACAGTGTGGATTGGTTGACTGGTGCACCAGGAGCGGGGTCAGTGATGTCATAGAAACTCAGTCTCACCTTTTTGAACTGCATCAAATCCCATCGGCACACTGTCCTAAAAATGTGGAGGGAGCTTCGTCTGTAATGTGGTGGCGAAGTTTAATACTTTATAACAGAACTGTGGTGGAAAGTCAGGGTATGGATTAAGAACTTATTATTTATCTTAGTGGTTCATTTGTCTACTCTGTATTGAAAGTGTACCAGTTGTCTAGAACCAATTAAGGCAACCATTTTGTGAACCAATATTCACAAGAAAACATTACATACTTCCCAATGGTCCCAATTTTGGAGGGACATCCCAATTTGCAGACTGGAAAAGGAGCGGTCTTAACAGGAATGTGGGTGGAGTTTGTCCAAATTTGCCCATTTATGGGCGGAATTGGGGCAGGACTTAATTTTCCCACACTCGGGATTCTAAATGTTGGAAATTATGTCATTAGGAATCCCATACTTATGAATATTAATCTTAAAGTGCCTGAATGATGTCACTGGTTCATAGTGAATTGATAAGCTGCACCAATATTTGAATCCGTTCAGAAAATGCTACAACTACAGTGACCGGTGCCCTTTAATAATTGATATTAAAGGTCTTTTTGTAAATAAATTATCAGAGCCCAGGTAAATTCAGTGGGAAAATGAGAGTATACAACGGGGTAAATTGGGCCAAGGTGGCATTTTCTGGGAAACAAGTTTACGTCTTTCTACAAATCTTCTGAATCGGGATTGATTCGGTGAAGGATTCACAATACTGGGCCAATAGTTATATTTTGGGCAAAACAATTCACGCATCTTTTATTACTATTTACAACTAAAAAGTTGTTAAAAAAATGTTTCAAGGGGAAGAAAAAGTGTTTATAAGTCCACATAACCCCTGACGTTGCTAGTTAAATGCATGTCAAATTTAAACACGTTTTTATTAGTATTTAAGGGCTCCCTGCAGGCGTCCTCAATGTATTTACCTGCTGTAATTGCGAATGTTAGTATCAGTGACAGTGAATATTTCGCCGCTGCAAAACAATTCGTTTTTTCAGAGCGACCTTTGCAAAGTTATTGAAACTTTTCTGAATCGTTTCATGCAATGTGTGAAAGTTTTTGCACAGCTCTTTTGTGTCAGCATCCAAAAGGTTAATTCCTCGTCTTTTTTCAGCCTGAGTCGTGAACTTTATGAGCTATCATCTGATTGTCCATTTATCTCCTGAGACAACCATTAGCATTTGGCAATGTTGTACAAAACTATTCGAAGCAGCTCATTGAGTATGAGTGATTGACTGATACTTGTGTATTATAATGACCGGTTTTCGACAAAATCCTAGTTTGCTCATTTAAAGGATCGTATCTCATTTTCCGTTATCCTATGTCAAAGCATCGCTTTTCTGTTGTATTGTTTCCGTTTTATTTTCTGTAGCACGGTGGTTGATAAAATACTTTTCATAGGCGTAACCTTATGAATAAGTAGGATTCTTCAGATCGTCACACATTACCGGATATTTAAACAGGTCTGGTGTAATCTCACGTGTTCTCCAAGAGGTAAGCAAGAGTCATTTCAAAAAGACAACTTACACTAATTTGTTTGAAAGTCTGAAGCTGGGTACATACTACAGAAAACGTTAACGATTTTACCAACGACAGGAAGTCCCGATCAGCAGCCGATTCCTGTGTACACACTATACAAGTATTACATGATTTACCGTCAGATCTGTGCTCTTCATCTGTCATAACCATCGGCTGAAAAGACGGTGACTCTGCACACTCCATAGAGATCTATGGACACTGCCGGTCCTGAGTGCATACACACTGCAGGATTGGAACGACATCGTTCCATCGTTGACCGAAATTTTTAGTTTAGTTTAAAAATCAAATCAAACGATACAATGAGCTTGGGAACGATAATTGTTCATCGTTGGAGCATACACAATAATGCGATATCGGGCTGAACGGGTATTTATCATGTAATTGGCCCGACAATCTGCTGAAAATCCTGTAGTGTGTACCCAGCCTTAGGCTAGGTACACACTGGCCTGGTGATTGCATGAAAAATCTCCAATCAGCCGACATACGACCGTTTGGTCAGATATCGTGAGTGTGCAGAGTGACACGATGTTCTAAAGTCGTCCCAAAGTGCAGATCACCGTTTCATTTGGTTGGTCGTACTGTTTAATATTTTCTGACCAATCAGAGTGACACGATGATCTAAAGTCGTCATAAAGTGCCGATCATCTTTTCATTTGGTTGGTCGTACTGTTTAATATTTTGCTCACGATCTCCATAGAGGTTACAGAGTCACGCTCTTTTCAGACAGCGCTAGCGATGAATGTCCCGGTGAATAAATGTAGGGAGTTCTGTAGAAGTAATAATTCATTTGTTCGTTCTCATTCAGAATGTTTTGTTTCAGTGTCACAGAAGCTAACGAAATTCATTAGGACACGTGGATAGCTATAACAAGGTGGTTTTAATTAGTGTGACAATGTGACAATAATGAATGAATAAATATTGTGCTGTCATTCTCTGAAGACTAGAGGACCAGATGAAGAGAACAGATCTGAAGGTAAATCATGTCAGTGTGTACGTATGAATCGTCAGACTGATCGGACCTACAATCGTAGGTACAATCGTTTGAGATAACAGGCAGGGCCGTCTTTCCCATTGGGCACAATGGGCAGGTGCCCGGGGGCCCGTCGGAGGCAGCAAAAAAAAAACCTGGGAAAAAAAAAAGACAATACTTACCTTGCGGTCAGCTGGCGATCCGGCTCCCTCCATGGTCTCCTCCTCCACCGCGCTCGCAGTGCATGTCGGGCGTGACGTCATCACGCCCGCACGACATCCGTTGTGGAGCGCGACGGAGGAGGAGACCATGGAGGGAGCCGGATTGCCAGCTGACCGCAAGGTAAGTATTGTCTTTTTTTTTTTTTTGCTGCCTCCGACGGGCCCCCCTGGGCTGCAGGGCCCATATATATAATATATATATTTTTTTATATATATATATATATATATATATATATATATATGTGTGTGTATATAGGGGCCCCGGTGCACTGCTGTGCCCGGGGGCCCAAGAAGTTGTTAAGAGGGCCCTGATAACAGGTTGATCGGAAAATGTCTACCTAGCCATAGGAAGAGTAGACAGGAAGTAAAATAAAAGTGTGATTTAGAAATAGAAAGAAGATAAAAAATAGTAACAAAAAAGGGTCGGACTTTTTGTTGCCTGAATGCCTAGGTGGGGAACACATCTAACGCATACTTGCATACATTTTGGACCTAGTACTTGGAGGTTTGTTTAAAACTATATACGTTTTATGTGTTTCACAAAAGAGCTTATGTTCTTACAATATATTTGTGTCCCTTGCAGAAATGATTATTTCACATTCTATTGTATAATTCTTTTCTTTTTTTAGTGTAAAAAGTTTTTAGTATAAAAAATATAACATGTTATGGCTCACAAAACTGCAAACTTTTTGGACACTGGGGTCCCTATTCCAGCAGAAAGTTTCTTTTTCAACGTTGCGTTGTTTAATGAACAGGGGGTTTGTTTTTTCCTCGCACAATCACGTTATCTAACCAGGATTTAACTTTCACACTAGTTTTAGACACATTCAGCAATAAATCGCACGGAGGAACTTCATTGAGAAATAGTATTCCGTGCCCTTGGATAGTCTATGGGGCTTGTCATTGGAAGGATTATCTTGAGAACAATTTACATTACTAAACAATTCCCTTCATATCAGTCATTCTTGACCTGAATCTCTAACCTCTTAATTTATATGGCAAAATAAAATGGTAGTGTAAAACAGAATTAATAATTAACTCCTACGGCGCTATAGAGGCCCGCAGTCCATGTAATTTATTCCAGCTTTTGTCAATGCCGATAAGAGAAGCTGTCAATATCACACAAGGGTAGTGAAAACAAGTTAAATAATTCACTAGGAATTAAAACAAAAGAATCATTTTTATTTATAATTAAACAAAGAGCTATTTTAGCTTTTAAAGAATCCTTTCCTGTTTTCGGAACTAATATGGCTAGGATATAGCCTTAATAATGGCAAATTAACTCTGCCGGACAAAGCACAGATATTATGTTTTAGACAATACTTTAACCCCTAGGTTCCCAAACTGTGCGCTGCGTCTCCCAGGGGTGCCGCGGCGCTGTCACAGGGGTGCCGTGGACAAGAAAAGGAAAAAAAAACAAAAAACAATTTATAAATCTGGCGACCCAGCATCCTCCTCCCTCCTCGCTTCTCACTGAATGTCGGGCGTGACGTCATTACGCCCAACATTCAGTGACAAGCAGCAGGAGAGAGGATGCTGGGTCCCGGGCACTGCCGGATTGGTAAGATTTTTGGGGGTTTTATGTGTTTTTTTCTCTCTTCCTGGCCATGGCGGGATGTAGAGGGGGCAGAGGGAGGGGGCAGAAAGGGGAGAACAAGGATGCAGAGGGGGCACAGCGAGGATGCAGGGGGGGCACAGAGTGTGTGGATGCAGGGGGGGCACAGAGTGTGTGGATGCAGAGGGGGCACAGAGTGTGTGGATGCAGAGGGGGCACACAGAGTGTGGATGCAGGCGGCACAGAGTGTGGAGATGAAGGAGGGCACAGAGTGAGTTAGCTGTAAAAATATTATTTTCCCTTGGATTTATGTGTATTTTTGCCTACAACTAAATAAATATTTCTGTCCTGACCTAAATACTTATTAGGTTTTTTGACCCAGCTACTTATAAAATGGGACTACACACTTAATTATTTTGGAGGGGTGCCTTGAAAAAATTATGGAGACTCTAAGGGTGCCGCGAACTGCAAAAGTTTGGGAACCACTGGTTTAACCTTTTTTTTCTAATCAGTTAGATAACTTTGTCTAAGACAATAGAAATGTATTAAGTGGTTTCCTGGGCTGGCTTAGAGAGTGTGACATGGTTTAGACCGAGGCTAAACCAATCAGATTCTAGCTGTCATTCTGTAGAATATACTATATAAATGATAACTAGAATCTGATTGGTTGCTGTAGGCAACATCTCCTTTTTAAAACCCGCAGTTTAGTAAATACACCCCTTAGTGTCATTTTCTGTAAGCTGGTAACACAACACCCATGCCTATGTAATGAAGAATAGTATAAACCGCGTCTTTATACAATAAACAGTTAAAAAGCCGAATTCTTTTGTAACCGTTAATGCAGGCCCGTGCTGCGTTCAAAATAGTCCAGAACACTTTAGGATTTCCGACATACCAAAACGTCTCGCACAATATTTGCCGAGATAAAATACGATTTGTGGAGACAAAATGAGGTCTGCAAAGAGGGCTATTTGTCTACTCTCCCTGTATATGATGGATAAACGCCTTGGAATTACATCCGCACTCACTGATCAACCTTGAACGCACAATCTCAGCCACATTTTACACTGGAAGAACCCTCATTCTTTACAGCTAGCACATTCTGCTAGCGAGTTTCTTGGAGCGGGCTGAAAGATAATGGTACCGGTCATAAGGAAGAATGTTACCTTCAATGTTTCCTTTGCAAAAAGTACTTTTTCAGCAACACCGGGGCCTGCCTTGAAGGACAGTTAATTACAAAGCAGGATTTACAGAGGGGTGTTTTGCTTCCAGTGTCAGTATACAAATGTCAAAGCTAACAATTCAAAAATATAGGTGAGAAGTTCTCCTTTGGAACTTGGAAGAAAGGGAAAATCTTGTATGACAAGGTCTCCCGTAATCTGCGGGGTCTATAAAAGCGGTAAAAAAGTAGAGTAAACAGTGAAATAGAACAAATAATCTCAGACTAATTTGATTTGGCAATTGTTTGAAGCAGTTGTCAAATCTCACTCCAGTAAGATAAAAAAAAACTATTCAGAGGTATTTAAGGAGGATCTATCATTAGGTGATAGTCTTTGTTCTGCTGTCCGGTCAGTGGACGTGCCGAATCCGCCGTTGATTAAAAAAGCATTTAAAGGTGCACTGTGCGAATTATAGGATTTATATGCATGTGAGGATTGTAAACTATCCATCTTTTAGTGGACAGTGGGATAATGATGCCGCTCGGTGCGAGCGTCATGCAACGGGGTCAGTGTTCAATTTGTCCAGACATGTAGTTGGCCATGTTGGACCAGGTCCTAGAATTTTGTGCCGAGAGACTTGATCGATTCTGGCATGGCTAGGGCCAGTTAGCACGATTGGAACACTATGGTACACAGAGGTTGATAACGACCATCTACGGTCATCTTCCAACGCCATGAACCATCAACCCCGATAATGAACTAAATGATTTTGATCGGACTACAATCCGGCTACGGGCTTTGTGGTATCCAGTCAACTGCTACAGCCGCTACACCGCAATCAGAGTTGCTCAAACCGGCCGCGTATTGTTTCTTGAACTTGTTCGTCTAAAGATTGGCTGGAATTTTTGGAATTGATTTGAAAAATTCCAAACTTCTAGAAAGTCAAGCATGTTCGCCCACGTTCCAACTAGTTTGCACATGTGCAAACTGATTCGACCACGTAGGGATTGAGCCCTACATGGTCTGTCTTGGAATTGTGAAACCTGCCATGGTACGAGGTAGAGCATCTGCTATACCGTTCAATCGATCAGTAGTTTGACAAGTGTGTTATCTGTGCTAATCTCTTGGTGACCTCAATGCACCATGCTCAGTTATTAAACCGTCCATTCATACCCATGCTCCGTCTTCAAAAAGTTTCTCACCTCCTTTATGCTGGACATTATATAATTGTCAACTTTGTGCGGTGCCTTTAATAAAATAAAGGACACTACAATAATCACGGAATATTGTCAAGGGTACGTCAGCCATTGTCAATCCATACAGGTCTCAATATAGAAAACACCAGATATAACATGATTAGTATCCGTTCCGCTAACAAAAGCCGATAACTACTTAGACTCTCACCCTTGCCGTGACCGCTGTGAATGTTATGCCAACACCAGGAAGGGGCCCCTCGACTACATAATTGCAAGTGTTTCTTCTAAACAGACATTTAAGTGATCACACATTTTAATATGATCGAAACATTTACATCTGATTATGCAAATGCTATGCAAATACTGTAAGCAGTATTCAAATCACTTGATATGTCTTACATCATTTGCATGGCTGCATTTTTGTTAACGCAAGAAATGAATAAGGATGGCTCATTGTTGCTTCAAATTTAAAGGTTGTCAGGGTTCATCAGCGAGACCCTTCCATTAATTGTCGATGCCGAGGCATCCTTCCAGCTGCTAGCTGACGATGTTCTGTGTTATCTGCTGTCCTTCACATCCTTGCAGCCCCCGCATATCACCCCCCCCATGTTCTTCAGATTTATCTTGAAGCAGCGTGTTTAATTTAAATCCTTGTAGTGCCTGATAAAACATGTAGGGTTGGTCAATGGGTGCTAAGATTATCCAGAAGGAATGTGACCTCTAAAGGGGTTTGTTTTTTAAATAACATACATACATTTTAAGGCCTTGGCAATTATGATTTAGTAAATCTATACATTTAGCATATTTTTGCAGCCATTGCCCGCATACTAATAAATGTGGAGGGAGCGGAAGAATAGGTTAATATATTGTACCCAAAAATATCGTTTCTCCTTTCCTCTCCCCGACAGAACCTATCTAGGCAATCAACAAAACTCGTGCCTTACTGAAAGCAAACAGATACACCGGCTCTTCCAGTGGTCAAAAAACAAATCTGGCATGTCCCCCAAAGACTGGATCGCTTTCATCAAGTTTGGTCCCCTCCTTGGCAACATCCTTCCTATATTTAGCGCTCAGCCATCGCACATTTAGTCGTTCCCCCCCTTCTCTTAACTGAGCGCCCCTCATCTCTCAAATCGAGATATAGCCTACTGAGTGTATCTACTACAACTCCCAAAATGTACCTAATGCCTATTCCCCCTCCCTCTCCACAATTTTACTTTCAACCATCCTACCTTCCCTCCCAAAATTGTGGTCGTATGATGTTAGTGTTTGTTTAAAAATGTTTTTATATTTCTCAGAAAATATAATAATAAAATTAAAAATGAACAATAAAAGTCCATGCCCATCGGGAACAATAATGGACAGGTAGTCTTGTCTTAACGACGTCCCTATTCTCTAAAAATCGTCTTTAATAATATATAGTATTTTGAAAGTTATGAACAATTCTATTTATAGTTAACATATTCATTCCTTTATATAATTAAAAAAAATATATAATATATATGTCAGGAACCCCTCCAACCAGTACAACACCACCCGGAGTCTACTCTGATAGTCTGGTGTTCACTGGAGCCCCTAGTGGTGGGGACAGACTTGGCTGCAGACTACAGAGGGTCGTGTGGCGTGTACCAGCTGCGGGGAACCCAGGAGCAGAGGGTAATGGCAGACAGCAATTCCAAAGAACAGGCCGAGGTCAGGGGTCACTTGCTAAGAAGAATCGTCAGGAAACACGCCAAGGGTTGAGGTCACGGGCAAATCAGCAGAAACGGAGGTACAGGCCAAAAGGTCAAGGGTACAGGATAAAGGCAAATCCAGGAAACAGGCAGAGGTCATACACGGCAGGCAACAATCCAAAGGCTTAACACCAGGAGTACAGGAGTACAGCAGCAGGCAGCAACACAGGAATCTGGAAGCTATAACTGGCAGGGAGGCTAAGCCCTCCCTTTCTTAAATAGTGCAAACAGCCAATCAGAGCAAGGCTCTGATTTCACACAGCCCCCTGCATAAATTAATTTATTTCATTCATTAGCCCGCAGGCTGGTGGGGCCAATTTGCGCATGCGCCCGGCTTTCATTCATTGCCGGGACGCAGCGCTGCAGAGGAAGCGTCCGGCCGTTGCCTTGGCAACAGCCGGGTCCCGGCCGGAAGTGACGTCCCGGTCGTCAAGGTGACGGCCGGGACTTCGGGGAGACCAGGAAGCGAGTCGCGGCGGCGGTGAGTGCCGCCGCGGCTCGTAACAATATAATTAGAAAAACATTATAAAGGTATGTTCTATTTTCATATTTTCTTGCTTGATTCTTTAATTTGTTACAGCCCATGGTTATAACTAAAGGATGGTATAAAAATTGAGGGCAAAAATCTTTTTATCAAAAAGAAGGTAAGAGCACAGGAGTTAATGAACTCTTATTTTACCGTGCAGCAAAAATGTTATTGGTTTCTAAGTTTCAGTGTTTTGTGTGTTTTTAAGTATTCTTAAATGATTTAAATTTAGTGGGGTACTTCACCACCGGAAACTTCATTTTTTTTGTATCCTGCACAACCTGCGACTTTGTCTAGATACAGTGGACTTCAATAACGAATCACACAGGATGCGCAGCGGAAAACGTCATTGTTTTAACCGGTGCGCTTAGATGATCTACCCAATCTATTTCAACTTGCTCACATACTCTCCTCTCTCAGCAGACACCTACGCAAACTATAAGAGCACCTAAGTGTTCTGGGAGAGATGGAAAAAGCAGAAAAGGGGCGCTGTGCAAAACGTTAAATCAAATACAACTCCTTTAGAACCGCCACATTCATTAAATGAAACTTAGACATTTTCCTCCTAAAAACAATTCCCAGGTTTAGCCTCGTACAAATGAATCATGAGTGAGGGGACAGTGGGTATTTTTTTTACATTTAAATTTTTTTTAAGATTGTATATTGTCTATATCGCCGAGAAAAAATTCAAGTCCTTTTGCGGACTGAAAATTAATATTCGTATTACCGCACAGCAGGAACACAAACTCACCCTACCCACCCTTCCATTTCAATAATCTCATTTCCCCCCAATGAATCCTTGTTGTTATACCGCTCTACGGAACTAGGCGCAGTTATGACCTATCCCCTTCGTGCCAGGGAACGCCCTCACTCCACCAAGCTCCTCCCATCACAAGGCACTCAGAACTGCCAAAGAGGGTTTGGACTCTAATCTTTCCAGCTTCCTCCTGTATTTTTTGCCTTTCATGTACCATACAGAATTGTTTATATTCATTGAACTTAGATATGACATGCAATTTTATTCACCATTTTACTGTGCCGCATGAACGGGCAACAAGTAAACAAATTGATCTGCACCCAATTATCAAAGACTCATAAGCTAGAAAGAAAAAGGAACTATTTACTAAAAGTTGCAGGAGGATATGTGATAAGACAATAAATTAAAGGTGTCTGAAGATGGGAAAAACCTTTACTAAACATTCACATAGCACATGATCTAGTGAGCAGAGAGGCTTTGGAATGCCCCTCTGAGCTCTACCTGTACTGTGACATCCTCCTTCTCACCCCTCAGCCACTACCTGACCTGCTGAGAGTCTGTGAGCCTGTGTTGGTGTAGCAGACTGAGCTGACTGTGACTGGCAGCCATTTTTGTTTGCTAACGAGAGAGCTTTTGAAAAGGAAATAATGATATGTGGGAGAATAGATAAGAAAAATGCATACTTAAAAGGTACTCAAATCTTTTTTGCTGCTTTAAAGGACCATTAAATATAAACTACAAGTTAACCCACTATGACAAGGCATATTCTAACATTTACACAAATCTATACAATACTTCTCACACCATTATAGGACTTGTCACTGTATTTGCTATGTAGCGAAGTGCAAAATATTCAATTAGGATTCGCGCCCGCGATCATGCGCGTCTGCACAGGTCCCAGTACCGCAACATCGCGGATTTCCGTGTGCTCACGGAAATCCACGATGTTGCGGTACCGTAATGACACTTTACATGCGCAGCTTTGTGTAATCGCGGCCGCAAATCCTAATTGAATAGGCAGCTATAATGCTCTGCAATCTCCCATATTAGCCACTTCCTGCGTGGTCCTTTATTAAATTTACAGACCGGAAGCTTATTGTGCATAGGAAAAATGCTTACAGGGCAATCGCTGCTATTTGCAAATATCTTCAGTTCTGACACTTTCCTGAGACCTGTCGATTTAGATCTAAGAATGTTGCAAATGGCTCTTTTATTTTAAACGCAGCAACTTACATTTTAGCTGTAGCCATCTCTTTGGTTTGCAGTAACGTCATACTCTTTCTGTATCACTTCTGGCTACGTGTCCTTTAATTCTGAGTTCGGTGGCCAAGCAATCAGCCGAGCTGGAGGGATATTGCATTATAGGGAGGGCAATACTCTCCATTTACTCTACAATGTCTCAAGCATTTCCATGGAAATAGAGTTTTGCCAATTCAGTTATCATGATTACCCTTTTCTTTATTTATTTCAAGTAAAACAGAACGGGCTGTGTTGACAGGCAGCTCTCTGGTGAATTCTTTTCAATCTCTTGTATTTGAGAAGAGGCAATTTTTATCCTGCAGAATTCTGCTTCATTCTGACTGGTTATGAAAAGCTACAGATGATAGATTTCTACAGTAAACCCAGTCATTCATTTCTGTATCAAGGTGGGTTTAAAACAACCCCACGCTGATTGTTGCTTTTGACTGACAGATCTTTCCTATTACTTGTATTATTTTAAGCTTTATTTATTTATTTTTTATACTTTTTTTGACAGTTAATGACGACCGCTTTCAGGGTCCTTGGGAACAAAAATGACTTCCCCGTTCCTGTTCTCTTTTCATTTACCTTTTTGCGGCTGAGCTGAAATTGAGATTAAATAAGTAAATTCCTCTGTTTCCCTGCATGAGACCTGCTCTGCAAAACTGCCTTTAAAGACTTTAAAAATTAACTACTCTGCTGTGGACTTACTTACAATTCCCAACTTAATAGCGGATAACAGCCTTAGGAAATAATACTACTGGTGATCTCTGATGATTTCAAAGTCATACCGGCTTCAAACTTAGAAAATGTATCATTCGCTTTTTAATTATAGAAAGGAACTTTGTGTTAGTTAATCAGTTAATCAGTGTTTCCTGCGTAGATATAAGGGAGCTTATGCTGAGTTGGGGCGAGCGTGCATTCGTTTAGTGGGAACTACACAAATTTGTACTGCGCATAGCCAGCCAATAAGTGTGCCTACCCAATATGCACTCGCTCCTCCATAAGCGATGAAATGCAGTCCAAGTCCACTAAGGGTGTGTCTGCGTAAATGTGGCTGAGCCAGACCTGCGCGGTGATACAGATTTGCCGTATCACATGGGCTGGTGCAAATACACACTGATGACCGCTTACGATTGTGGATTGACCTGTGAAGCTGATAGGTGCTTTCTTCATCGATCACGCCTATATTATATCATTTTATGGATGTATTTTGGAACTAATTTTTTGCTTTATTCATTCATATACGAGAAGAAAGATTATAGAGGGTTTTTTTTTGGGTTTTTTTACAAAACATTTTATTTGCATTTTCAAATACAAAAAAAGAGTAGTGATTCAAAACATATTTTCTTTTTCAAATAACGGTATATATCGTATACCCATATATATATATATATATATATATATATATATATATATATATATATATTTATGCATATCCACACATACATGTCAAATAATCACACAGTAGTGAAAAATAAATAGTAGGAGATATAAGTTGAAATGTATATGTCTTCGTTAAGTGAATATCTACTTACTACTGTTGGTGCAAAGCTGAATGCGGCGGACTCAGTATAAGGGTGTAAATACAGTATTTTTACGTCCGTCTTTATAGAGCTGTTTTTTAGCTGCACATGAGTCCAACTCAGCATCAGCTTCAATGAGTGAATTCTGTAGTTTGTTTTCCAAAAATATTCACAATATTCGACCAATAGTTTCATTTTCAATCAGTTGGTTTGATAACTGTTCATTTACAAACAAAAATAATAAAAAAAAAAAGTTTTGAGGGTTTGAAAGTAACTTATTATGTGAGTTTCTTTATAATGTCTTTTCATTTTAATAAAATTTGTACTTCATGAATAGCAATTGCTCATTTGTGTACGCAGGCACAATTTGGGACACGCGCGCTCTCAGTCCGCATTTAGTTAGGAACACCCTGATCCTCCTATCAGCAGATGACAAAATTTGTCCCCTCTGCAGACGGTGCCATGAAGAACCATGTGCATAGCTATAATGGGGCACATTTGCCCAATAAAGGCACAGGATGTCATAAAAGTGTCATATGGGCAATTTTGAAAAGTATCATTATATTCTTTTCAAATGCAATTCCAATTAAATCTAATCTTACTTTGAATGCCCTTTGCATTGTTTTTTTAAACGACTATCTTGATTTTCTTTTTTTTTAATTGAAGCAATGATAAAAGATTTGCCAACTGATTCCTCGAAACCCCCACAAAAAAACTAGGACAGTAGACTTAGGTCATATATCACAAACTTGCTCTATCTGTCCTATCCAACTATACATTTTTTTTACTTCACATTCCTTCTCCCGACAACTATCAATACTGTAGGAGGTCTCATGCCAGGGATGCCCCCTTCAGTTTGGGAGAAAACACTCCCACAAGCTCCCCTTCTCTTTCTAGCCATGGCCCTATGCAATCAGAGTTTACGTGAGAACCTAACACAATACGCTTTGCATTTACTGTTTCAAAGGAGTCAACCAGAGAACAGGAATCTTTGTCGCACCAGCAGGGGTAAATCCTCCCACACCTTAGAGGTCTCTGGCATGGAATTACCCCAGTTCTGCTAGTTGGGGGATAGAGGTGATAAGTTGTCAAAATATTTACATAAAAAAGCAATGTATATTATATATGTGTGCCCAATACTGTTAAAAAATTATGTCATATTATAAAGCTTATGGGGGTTGCCAGAGAGGGCGCTGCCAGGCTTACGAGATCAGGACCTGGGGGTAAATGTATCAAGCTGAGAGTTTTCCGGCGGGTTTGTAAAGTGGAGATGTTGCCTATAGCAACCAATCAGATTCTAGCTGTCATTTTGTAGAATGTACTAAATAAATGACAGCTAGAGTCAAACCCGACGGAAAACTCTCAGCTTAATACATTTACCCCCTGGTCTCTTACCCCTCGGCATATAATTGGTTAAACAGACTATAGGTCAATTTCTCTCCAAAAGGGTCATGAATGAAATATAACAAAAAAAAATACAATTATCTTTTTCAGCTGATAGGAAAATAAATGCAAGCCTGTAACATTAGTTCTGATAGAAGATGCATCACAAGGGGGGCGATCTATATACTGGAGTCATTTCCCTTATGCCAGGGAAGAAGCCTAAAGAAGGAACACTTAGCACGGTTATCTTAAATTGCATTTGTCTTTAGCATTTTATTTAGACCTTTTTCTCCTCCGTTCTTGTCAATTACAGCGCTGAATACAGTCTGGTAAAAGCAAAAAAATTGATAAGCTGTTTGCACTTTAAGAAAAAAAAATCCCAAAGTGCTTATGACACTTATCAAAAATGTCTACAGCTCATCAACAAAAATGAGAACAGTCAAAGGGGTTTTTCATAAAGAGTTAAATAACTTATTGCAGCGGATGTAGCATACGATTCAGGATTGGTTTATTTATTTTGTGACACCTTTGCGTGTGTGATAGGCTGTCGTGGAACAGCACATAACAGACCAGGCGACCTGTGGATCTGGAACTCTAAGTAGCGTAAGCAAAGCTGTTAAACAGCAAAATAAATGTGCAAATATAAAATCACAACAGTGATTGCAATGGTAGCTTTAATAACTCAAGTACAGTTCTGAAACATGTTTGAATCAAAGACTGTCTAGTATTCAGTATTAATGGATAATTGCACAGTGACACTTCTCTTATGCTGTATAGTAGATGCAATGCTCAGTCACTATATATCACTCTATCACGTTTTGTTTCTTTTTTTAAATATTGGTTGTACATTTCAGAAGCTATTCCCATTCTGTGCGTATGGACAAGTACACAGTATGACTTCTTTTTCTCTGTATATCACAGTTACAACACTGACATGAGACACATACTGTAAGCCGGGCTGTATATTACATGTAGGCGAGTAAAATACTTAGGGCAGCACTGTTCCGCCAGGGACTTTATAGCATCAAAATGTTTATTTGTGTTGTGTGCATGAAAGCAAATATGCAAAAATCTGTTTATGTGTTATATCTTTCTCTAACTTCCTGCAGGAGGCAATGTGTTTCTATACACATAGCTGGCAGTTATGAGTGATCTTCATTGGTTCCTTCAGCTCCCTTTCCTTCTCTTCCCCCTAACTTCCCTCTCCTTCCCTTTCCTCTCCTTCCCCTTTCTTCCCCTTTACTTTCCTTTCCTCTCCTTCCCTTCTCTCTCTTTTCCTTTCCTTCTCTCTCCTTCCTGTCCCTTCCCTCTCCATCCCTTCCCTCTTCTTCCATTCCCTCTCCTTCCCTTCCCTCTTCTTCCCTTCCTTCCCTTCCCTTTTTTTTCCCTTCCCTCTCCTTACCTTCCCTCTCCTTCCCCTCCCTTCCCTCTCCTCCCCTTCCTTTCCCTCTTCTTCCCTTCCTTCTCCTCCCTTCCCTTCCCTCTTCTTCCCTTCCTTCTCCTTCCCCTCCCTTCCCTTCCCTCTCCACTTCTCTCCTTCCCCTCCCTTCCTTTCCCTCTTCTTCCCTTCCTTCTCCTTCCCCTCCCTTCCCAACCTAGTCTCCCGCAAACAAATGCTTAAGAAGCAAGTAAAGTTATTCTTTCCGCACTAGAGAAGGGTAGTGGTGCAGACAAAGGTGTGGCACATACACACACGCACATACACACAGCAGACACTTGATCTTCTATCCAGTATCATCCGAGTGGGATGGTTGTCAAGAATGGCAAGTATCACACATACACACAAACACACAAAGTGTTATCTGAAATTACAATTGGGGTAGTTCAAATGGGCTTTACTGCCACAGAATGCACTTAAAGCCTTTCTGTTAAAATTGCAATATATTTCTTTATAAATTCACAGGATAATTCATACTTTAAAGCTTTAAAAATTGGGGTTAGGCTGCATATAACTATAGTTTTTTTCATTGTCCTAATAAAGACATTGAATACAGAAGTTTATGTCTGAGTTGTACAAATTCCGCTCTGCCTGCCTTAGATTGCATCAGTTATTGTCCTATAAACTGACAATCCACATATACAATATATACATTATGGATCTACCTCAAAGTTTATATTATATATAAACTTTTTATATTTCCAATGAAATATTTATATGGGCTGTAAAACGAGTAATACAATAAAGTGTAGACTGTTCTACTGTTCTCCGAGTCACACAACGTAAAAATAAATAATAAAAAAAAAGGCATTAACATTATATCACTAGTGGAGGAAAGCCTTTCAGCACAGCATGTATATAAGCCAAGTTTATATCCGTAATAACAGCCGTGAAACTTGAATTTTAATTTATAGATGCATATATATATGGTAAGCTTGTTTTTCTTTTACATAAATTGCACAGGATACATTGTCATCTACTTAAAAACACACAGAGCAAAAAATAAACAACTCAATTTGTTAATATTTATTAAGAATAATTAGTCTTATGAAAAAAAAAAACATATTGTAATATATATCTGTTCTACTGGCTTATTTAATAAAATGGAGTAAAGAACATGGATCTGCTGTAACTGATATCAGATATCAGCTTCTAACAGTCTGTTGTGCTCAGATTAACGTGAGCTAGACTGTGATTGGTTGCTACAGGCTACAATATGATCGTCGAAATCAAAATAAGCACGGTGTGATGTAAAATGACTATGTTTAGTACTTAATATGGGGTAGTTGAGAGGTGTACTTTATTCAGTATAGCAAAAATATCAATAATGTGCTTGGTATAGCAAGAAAAAAAATAGTGCATGTGTAGACCCAACTGTTTATCATATACAGAATACTATCTAACATATGCAGTATACCAATATGCCCAACTACATAATCTCATATGCCCCCATTATATGACCTCATAGAGTCTAATATGCCCTTATATAGCCTGATATACCTCCATATAGCCTCATATTCCATAATATGCAGCCACCAGCATAGCTGCTGTCCGAGGTGCTGAACTCACAATCTGCTGTCCCTCTCCCTGATGTTCACACATATTTAGTTCTGTGACTGGTAGATGATTGTACAACCTTCTGATCTCTGATTGGCTGCAGTTCAGTAGAAAGTAGAACTTTTAGCTCTGAAAAACCAATCACAATGCTAAAACCTTACGCTCGACTTTACATTTTTTTATACTGATGACCGGAGCTTGCTATGTGGTGAGCTTTGGTCACTGTACAATAGTGTTAATATAATATTACTGTGCACGGTGTGGGTTAACAGTCCCATCTGAGAGTTAAATGTAACTAGCATTTTCCTGTCCTGCAGACTGGCGCCCAACTGCAGTGTAATCTGGCTAGGTCAAAGTAACCTACTGGGTAACAGGGACAGTAGCTATTATGGGGCCTGGCTACTGACACTGCAAGAGATTTGAAGACCCAGAATGCTGTGCGTGCACGACAGCATTCTAGGGTTCCAAAATTAAACTCTGCTCAAAGAGGAAGTGAGCTCTGAAGTTCTCTTTGTGTCTGAGCAGAGAGGCACACAACGGAGAAAGAGAAGGAGGCCGGAAGCTTGGGAAATGAGGGGAGGGAGGAAGAGTGTTGCTACCTAGAAACTTTGGGGGCCCTTCAAATTTTTTTAAAAGGGCCCCTGAACTAGAGATGACCAAAGTTGCACTTAAATGTCACATGCGCCAGGTTTGGCGGTAGAACAGGTCATTATGCAGAGAATACAATCTTCCAGTTCCGCTTCTGCTTCACCCTTCAGCGGAACGCTTTTTCGCAATGTATTTGCAAACTCAAATCTCAAAATATTAAAAATATGTTTTGTCTACTTTGCTGGTTAATGGAAAAAATCATATGACAATATGTATGTCGTATCTGAAGATGTAAATATACGTTTGTGCCTACAGAGTACGACAGAACCTTAAGACAACACACAAGCCGAACAATCAAATCAAATGGTTATAAATAGAAAATCATTTAAATGGGATGTTGTACAGTTACTTGTATTGTGTATTTTCACATCGGCCTTAGTGTTACCGTGCCAAAGCTTACACCCTGCTGTGCCTTTTCTTTTAATTGGATCCAAAGACCACAGAAAATAATCACTCGTTTCCATGGAGAGAGCAATCTATATATTGAAATGGCTTTTAAAAAAAAAAAAAAAACTGAGAAAAAGTGGCAATTGTCTTTCAAAGTTTTTAGTTGGGTATGGCTCCCTCTTGTGGCGTTCTGGAGTATGCATCTACTGAATAACACATCAAGAAGCCATCTCTGAATCTTCAACCTCATTGTCATTTATCCGGTGTGTTTCCCCCTGCACATATCATGATGTCATTGCTCATCTACACCTGTCAACCGCTATCTGTATCAGTATGTAAGCAAGGACATGTGATCTCTATGAGAGTAAATTAGCTGGTAATTGCCTGTACATGACTGTGAGTGTTAGTATGTATCAATATCATTGTCAGCAGGTGTGAGAACAAAACTGGCCGTAGCGTTTGACAGGCACGCACACACGCTGGCAGGGGTTTAACTCCTCGCTGACTGCAGAGATCAACTTAAAGGCATCCCTGCAAACTCTTGCAGTGTGGTATACAGTCTCTGGCCTGAGGCTATTCTAATTGTAGTTCTTCTTTATGGAGAATTAATATTGTCTTATTAAAGGAAATATTATATAAGCATGTCAGGAATAGTGCCCTCCAGCAAAGTCTACCTGGATTTTGTAGACACGTAAGAGCCGCGCGTACGTGTATTCCGTCAAGGATGCCTGTGTATTTTTGTTGTTTGTCTCATCTGTCAATCAAAACCTAATTCACAATGTTGACTTAAAGGGCACGTGTCATACACACAGCGAAGGCAGACATTGTCTTGGCTGAAATAACATTAATGGGACTGCAGCGTATCTCTCAAACTACATCTGCACATGTGGCACCCACGTATCTATTAATAGGAGTGAGATGAGGAGGGATTCGAACCTGAAAACTACATTTTGCATGGAGTTCTCCTTTAAGTAATGGCCTCACAGTCACGTGGAAGAAACACATTCCATTACTTTAACAGAATACAAGTGATTCATTAGTAAACAGGTTAGGCATGTTTTAGCCCACGGGGATTTTATTCTTAATAAATTAGAGAGACACATCCCTAAGGAAGAAAATTACACGAGGGTTAAATAAATTGCAAAAGGTTGTTGCACAACAAGGAGACAGAATGTAAAACCTCTTAAAATTATGTGTAAGCCTACACTTGTTGATTTAACTCTTTTTCATGTCTGGCGGTGAGATTTAGGTCCGGTGCTTGTTCATTAGACAGGGAAATTATTCAGTAGAAAATCTTTTAGTATTTCAGGCGCGTTCCACTTAATCGTGAATTTGATTTTCGGCATTCCTGATTTAAATAATTAAGAATAAGTTACAGTTTCTAGGTAGGGTGAGGAGGGAGCAAAAATATGACTAAGAAAAAAGTAATTTTAAGTCATAAAAATGGTCAGGCAGAACAGTTGACACTTCACGCTCCTCACCCAGCTTCACTAAATGTGTAATTCAGCATGACACAAGGATGCATGGCCCTGCTTACAAGTTTGGTTTTCCACTTATGCTATATGCCTACATACGATTGCCCCTACAACATACATAATTTGCCCGGTTTTACAATGTTGTGGACCTGGATTCCGGCCCCCTTTGTGGATCCTAACTGTGTGCAACCCTTGCTTTTTAAGAACAAGCGCACTGCTTCCATGTTTTTCAAAGCCACCCTCTTATTAAAGCAATTTATCCCAAAAGAAAGAAATTTACCTACTTAATTATCTCTTATAGAGTAGTGTCATGCAAGCACTTTGTACTCCCATGTATTTTATCCCTGGGAACTGACTGATGGTTTCGGCTGCAAGTTGGTTGAGCATGGCAACCTCACACCGAAATCGGCACCGCTACTCTACAATAAACACTTGTCTAGTCTTCAGGTAGCAGTCCTGACACCTGAGCGACAGTGAAAGTGCTGCTGTGAGAAAAACTCCTGCACTCTTCCTTGCTTGATAACATTTGTAGCATTGCTTGATAACATTTGTAGCATTGCTTGATAACATTTGTAGCATTGCTTGATAACATTTGTAGCATTGCTTGATAACATTTGTAGCCTTTCTGAGCTTCAATTATCAGTTATAATAAGGAAAGGGATGGCATAAAATCTCCTTTCTACTCAGTTTTTCAATGTAAGTAAATCAAGAGTATTTTTTTTTTGGGACAACCAGCTTTAAAAGTCCCAAATAACTTTATCCACAAAGGATTTTAGCATTGAGCAAGTTAAATTACATTCAGAGAGCAGTGAGCAAACGATGCAAAGACCAGAATCTTAACTACTAATCCTACATCTCCGGCATGTGCAGAATAATATGTAGTCTGCATAGTTTGGTCTGTCTCCTAAGCACAGTTATAAAAATCACATACGGATTGTCAGCATGGTTACGGAATTCTAACAAGAGGCGATAGGGTTTGCAGACAGATTATGAAAGGAGCGCAGATATTTTAGGACATGCTCAGATATGTTCTTTGATCGTTTGCCTGTCATTCATTAAAGCCAGCGCAAACACAATATGTACATGTCATATTACACCATTTTAACGCCTATGACAGGATCCGGACGCTGAAATCTGCACTCAGCAAAGTATTTAAATGTATTTGACATCATCAAGTCATATTCTTTGTCCTCTCTTCTTTGCCTCTCTTCTTTGTACAAGCTCTGTTCCTCCTCAAGACCACTGGTTCTCTTTACATATTAGGCAGAACATCAAACACGCCATGGCCACATTTAAATGAGTTGGTAACTAACATACGCTCAGGGGGAAAGAAAAGGAAAAGTTCTCAGTGCACTTTTATGTGGCAAGGTTAAAAGAACTTCACTGTTACTCTCAGGAGAGGGAATAATTGAATTAATATGAGAATCAGGCCATGCCCGGTCTTCTCTGATGTTTAAAGGATATTGACTCCGATCTTGAAGCAATGGTCTTTGAGCCACAATTGCTAAAAATTTCATTTGTCCATGAAAGCAAATAAAATAAAGCATTAAAAAAAATATCACATAACAACTCTGTCCTATTTTCAATGTAGTGCATGAATAGATTCACTATGAAATAAAATATATAGTAGCAATTATTTAGGACGCGTATATCAAAAATGGAGTCATCCAACATGATAGTTCTGTAAGAGGGACACATATGGGTACAAAATTGCCAACCTGAAGTTCAGCATTCACAATACGTTTAGGTGTATTCCACAGATAGACACGATAAAAATAGCAACATTTTGGTTGTATAGATTTATCAAACATTCTAAAAAGGAACAGTGGATGTGTTGCTCATAGCAACCAATCAGATTCTAGCTATCATTTATCTAGTACATTCTAGAACATGACAGCTAGATTCTGATTGGTTGGTATGGGCAACACCTCCACTTTTCCATTTTATAAGGTTTGATAAATCTACTCTTTGATGGCTTCCGTTTTGACTTGCCTGCTAGACACAAGCAAAACATTTTGGATAGTTTTGAGTTTCATATGAACAATGCTTGCTCGACATGAACAATTATGCAAGTTTCAAATAGATTTGAACCATTAAAATACTAAGAAAATCACACAAACTTTTATTATAATTACAAAATGAAAATTATCTCATGACATTCAAATATTCCACATGGGGTGGCTATAGTTACTGGATTGCTAAAAAATGGGCAAAGGGAATGATGTAATACGTTGGTTTTATTCATAAAATAGTTGTGCGTTTGCAGATGTATTTCCACTGTCTGTGTAAAGCAGTGGTGGCGGCCCTCCGAGCCGTCCCCTGCGGCCCCCAGCTCCTTCCTGCCTTATCGTCAGATGCCTTTGTTATAGCTTGTAACAATTGCTTCAAATGCTGCTGATGGTATTACAGATAGGTGTCTCTTTCTTTGATTAAATGTGTTGTCTTTATTTATTACTGAAATTAAGGGTGATGTGGGGCCCTTAGGAAGGTTAGAGGGCCGCCCCATGCGGACCCTGAAGGGTACGAGGTTGGCTATTACTGGTGTAAAGGAAACCCCTACAGCAATATGACATTTCAGCCAACTTCCCAAAAATGACATTCTATTTTATTCTATTAAAATGGACATTTTCATGTCAGCATCTCTGGTGCGTCACGTTCTAACAAAGGATTATAAGGGCAGAATCGTAAGTGGTGTAAGTCATTAATGATGGAATTAAACAGTGTACATGTTTGTGTTTCTGTAAGAGATTAACAATTATTTATGATTATCAGCGTGTTAAATGATCAGACATGATTAGTCCTGCTTTAAGAATCAACAATGTATCTAAGAAACAATAGATACAAAGAAAAGTATTAGGCTGATAGCCAGATGTGTATTTAAATCTACAGAGTGGAATTCACAAACATCTCTTCCTAAAGAATTGTAACAGATCTTCTTCAACGCTTATCAACGTGATGCTCATTGAGGTATTTATTTTGTGACTGAAATGTTATTACCACGGTTACAAATGTTATTTTGTCGCTAGCAATGAGTAATTTTAATGAATTACTCAATAGATGAGCAAGAAAAAACAATATTTGAAAGGCTTATTTCACTATCATCTTCGAAGAACTATCTTAGATTCTACGCTTTTATCGAAGAAAGAAATGTTACGTTTTTAAGGTCGTAAAGAACATGTTAACTTTATACTGTTGGGGAGGATGAGGCAGCCATCTTTGGTGCGTTCAGCTGCCGTTCTACGGAATCATTCACATCTGTCCGCTTCCCATTGGCGCTTACGGTGTAAATTCCCTACCCGGACACAGACTGGGGTCCATTTTTGTCGGAAGCCAATTAACTTACTGGTGTGTTTGGGAGAGCACCGGAGCACCCAGAGGAAACCCACACAAACACAGGGAGATCTGCTTGGTTGCAATGAGATGGTTCTTATTTAGAGTGACGGGAAAGCTACTTTGAAAAAAATATATATTTGCTTTCTTTCTCAGCTTCCCAGCCCCTCTTCACCATGGTCATCGTGTCCTGGCTGACAGACACCGTGGTGAATATTGTGGCTGCAAAGTAACCCAACGCATAGGCAAACTGAGGGGTGGGTTTCCTAGTGTCTGGAAACCCCCTCCCAGCATGGGGCACTGTATGCTTGAGGTGGCTTGCCCCATGTATATGATGGTGATCCCCATGTATATGATGGGGATAGAAATTGCCTATGTATATTATGTGGATATGAAGAGTTGGAGAGCAGCCAAGCACTGTCTAACATTATAGCTACGCCCCCATGCATGCTGGTCACGGCCTCTGGCTGCGTAGCGTGGAAACCCCTCTCTACAAATCCTGTGTTTGCCCCTGCAACGGATATCAAAATCCCACCAGCAGCATCTGCTGCACCTTCAGACCGCTATAGCTTCGGTGATTCAGTGAATAGAACGCTGAGACAATTTACAGGCGATTGTAACCTTTACAAGACAGGCGCTCCTGCATTACAACCATGGTATGTGTCAGCGTGACAGGCTGGTTACAGTGACGAGACGTTGGGAAGCTTCAAGAGAGGAGGGATGTAAGTACATACTAAATTTAACGTAACATATACACAAACACATATATAGGTTGTGAGTGGAGAACCCGTTTAATTTAGGATGTATTCTAGAGTAAAGCTTTAGAACACAACTTGCAATTTTCACACCAGGCTCTGGTGATTTTGGAGAGTGGATCCCTTAGATTATATTAGATTAGAAGCAAAGTTTTAATAAATTATTCTTGTACGAATCCGGTTGATCTGTACGGTGTTACCTGGTTGTTTCATACACAGCTCAGCTCCTCAGTTACATGAAAACATCCCCCAGGTTCCTTTTTCTCTTTTTACTAAGAATCCTATTTTAGAATTCAGCGATTGTCTGGTAGATACATCACAGTAAAGTATTGATGAACTTTCATATTTGCATTCAAGGAAAGCTCTCTCCTGGGAAAGTGCAAAGCTTCAATTCAACTTCCCATTATCATCAACAGCGAGTACAACCTTGTGGATACACAAAGACGTGTGGCTCTGATTTAATGTCCTGGGGTGTTTGAAGACTGATGGACTTCAACATGGGAAAGAAGGAGGGAGAAGTTATCTTTCTTTGCTTTCTAGTAAAGCGTGACACAACTTACATAAGTGACTGAGGAGCAAGCTGTGGTACATGGTCATATTTTAGCTAAAGTATTGTACTAGCACCTAATACTTCTATTCTGCTCCATCGGGGATGGATGACGCTGCAGCCATTGACAGATAAGACACAGGAACTAAGCGTTGGCTTACAATCATTGTGAAATGGAAAACCGGGACCACCCGGTCCCCTGAACCATACTACCTATTGAACATCCAATAAAGATGAGTTGGATATCTGAACTTCGTTTCGTATAGAGGCACATATGGAACCACAATCCTCTCTAACAGGAGCTTTGCATCATTATTCTGGGCTGTAGGGAGGACCCTGCTCTTCTCTCTCTCTCTCTCTCTCTCTCCCTTTCTCTATCTTTGTTAGTCTCCATAAATCATGACCCTGCTCCTGCACTCACACAGTAGAGAGATCGCTGCCTCCCAAAAGATCAGCACATTCCTCTACTGAAATACTCTGTGCCAGTGAACATTCTGTTTCTGGTGATGATGAGAATGAGGAGGATGATGATGAGGATGAGGAGAATGATGATGAGGAAGATGATGATGATGAGGAAGATGATGAGGATGAGGATCAGGATGAGGAGGATGATAAGGATCATGATGAGGAGAAGGATTATGAAGAGGATGATGAGGAGGAGGATGTTGAAGAGGATGATGATGAGGATGTTGATGGTGATGAGGAGGAGGATGAGAATTATGAGGAGGATGGTCATGATGAAGATAATGAAGAGGATGGTGATGATAAGGAGGAGGAGGATGATGAGGAGGATGACAAAGATGATGAGGAGAAGGATGGTCATGATGAGGAGGGTGGTGATGATGAGGAGGATGACAATTATGAGGAGGAGAATGATGAGGAGTAGGATGAGGAGGAGGAGGATGAGGAGGAGGATAAGGAGGAGGAGGAAGATAAGGATGATAATGAGGAGGAGGATGATGATGAGGAGGAAGATAAGGATGATGAGGAGGATGATGAGGAGGAGGATGAGAAGTAAGATGATGATGAGGAGGATGATGAGGAGCAGGAGGAAGATAAGGAGGAGGATGAGAAGGAGGAAAATGATGAGGAGGATGGTGATGATGATGAGGAGGATGATGAGGAGCAGGAGGAAGATAAGGAGGAGGATGAGAAGGAGGAGAATGATGAGTAGGAAGGGGGTGATGATGAGGAGGATGATGATGAGGAGGAAGATAAGGATGATGAGGAGGATGATGAGGAGGATGATGATAATGAGAAGGATGATGATAATGAGGAGGAGGAGGAGGATGGTGATGATAAGAAGGAGGATGAAGATAATGAGAAGGATGATTGTGGTGATGATGAAGATGATGAGAAGAACGATGATGGTGATGATGAGGAGGATGATGATGAGGAGGAAGATAAGAATGAGAAAGAGGATGAGGAGGAGGATGATGAGAAGGATGGTGATGATAATGAGGATGATGATGAGGATGATGATAATGAGGAGGATGGTGATGATGAGAAGGAGGATGATGAGGAGGAGGATGAAGATAATGAGAAGGATGATTGTGGTGGTGATGATGAAGATGATGAGAAGAACGATGATGGTGAGGTGAAGGAGGATGATGAGGATGATGATGAGGAAGATGAGGATGTGGATGGTGATAATGAGGAGGAGGATGATGATGGTGAGGGTAAGGAGGTGGAGGAGGATGATGATAAGGATGATGATGAAGGATAATAATGATGAAGATGATGATGGTGATGATTCTATCCCTGCACTTCACTGCATTAACCTGCACATCTATACTCAAATGCTCAAATAAAGATATGGTGTACGGTGTGCAACAGAGTATGGTCTCCAGGGACTAATAGAGGAGGCATTTTCTGGATAACGTGTTTTCAGAAAAGTACCCTACATCTGGTATATCTGGATTTCTAAACTGAATACAGTACGATTAAAATTTT
This sequence comes from Mixophyes fleayi, assembly GCF_038048845.1. Taxonomy (NCBI): domain Eukaryota; kingdom Metazoa; phylum Chordata; class Amphibia; order Anura; family Limnodynastidae; genus Mixophyes; species Mixophyes fleayi. The sequence continues at coordinate 86,515,022 of NC_134412.1, read as the reverse complement.
GGTTGATTGAATTATCTCAGCCTCCTAAATAATTTTTTGGTGCCTCGCCAAGATGATCATTTTTATTTGCTTTCAAACTGACAACACTATGGGCAAACCTAAGAACCTTCCAAATCTTAAAATCTAGATCTTGGAGCCTTATTTGTAAAACACCTTCATCAGCCTAAAGGCGACGTGTCTACTAAGCCATGTCCTGTGACCAAGGCTCACTAAATCTTAATGACAGGATTAATGATCAATATCCAATCCGATTGATTGTTACAGACATTGCTGTATCCAGTAACGAGTTTTCTCAAGTGATGAAGCTATGATAATAGGGTTTTTATTGCAGGAATGGCTCAGCAATATTTTAATTGATGGACTTGTTAATGTGCATGCAAATTACCCTTTTTACTGCAAAATTAGCTATTCACTAAGCTCAGATCACCTATATTTGCTGAGTCACAGAACAATATAACATTTCTTATTTTTATCACCAGCCATTGTTATTCCTGTGGAGCTGCGGAAAAGAAAAGTCCAGGGAAGACAAAAGGAGAAAAACAAGAGGGAAATTCTAAGCGTAATAAAAGCAGTAAGAGATTAGAAAATATTGACAAGAAAAACAAAAGTACAGGTTTCAAAGAGCAAGAAAGCAAAAAGAAAAACCTTAAAGGTTCTGTTTTTTGTACATTTTTACTCCTTTTTTTTGTTAGAACCTTTCAACTTGTTTATTAACTAAAAAATTACTTGTTTCCTATTTGATTTTTTATGATGAGAAATAAAGTGCTCTGTAGTATTTTAACGTATGCAGTTATAATGTAATAAGAAACACAAGACGAAACTTCAACTATTTGAGTGTCAAAAGAGAGATTAGCTGTAACATCCGTTTTCTGCTTTTCAGCAGTTTACATTGATACATTGTAACCTTGTTACAATTCAGAGGCGGAACTAGTGAGTTGTGGGCCCCGATGCAGGTAGGTGGGGAGGAGCTAACTGGGACCCCTGACCCTCTTCATCTGCCATATAGTGGGCCCTTTATCTCCATGGGCCCCTGGTGCTGTTTAATACAATAAATAAATAAATATATATGTAACACCCCCCTAATGGTGTTCTAGTAAAACCCTGCACTTCAGTGAATACAGGAGGGGTCACCTAGAGGGTAAGCTAGAAGTTTATAAAAAGTTACATAAACTGGGTACCATGGTGATAACCCAGCCCAGCCTGTGAGACTGAGTGAGAGGAAGGAGGGGCTGTTATTAAGGGGGGATAGGAATAGAGAGGGAGAGAGACTGGGAGGGACAGAGGAAAGACAGAGGAGAGGAGAGATGTAGCTGGGGACCTCGGGTGGAAGCTCCCAGGCTCCCCCAGCATTGCCTGGCTGTCTGAGTGTGGTGACTGAGCCAGGGCAAGGAATGTGTGCCCTGGATGAGGGGGAGAACTCCATGCCACTATAGATAACCCAAGAGAGAGGGGGACACTTCTCATGGAAGAGACCCTGGAGTGAGGGCTGTAACAAGAGGCAAGGTAGCTGTAGTGTCAGATCCTGAGGCTGAGAGTACACAGAGTGAAGTGTCAGAGCACAGGAGACATTATCCCCGCAGAGGAGGGATGAGCTGCAGTTGAGAGGTACACAGAGTGTGTCAGAGCTGCATGGAGGAGAAGCTGCCTGCCTATTAGCATCCATGTGAGTGCCCCTGCAGAGGAGGGTGATCTGCAGTGAGTATGGAGTGCAAGAGACATGTAAATTATGTTATTTAACTTCTGGATAACATTAAGAACTGTGCTGGAGAGAGTGAGGAGCTGTATATATTTTTCTTTATTGCTGCAACCATTATGATTATCGTGCTGGAGGAAGAGGAGTGTAAATAAAAGTTCAGTTTATCATAGAAATGGTCTGGCGCCCAAATGATTGTGACTTTTATTACATTGCATCACAAAGTGACATTACCTGTGTCCCACTAACTACAGAGGAACACCTGCATGTGCAGGGACCCCCTGATCATCTACACCCATGCCCATCAGCTAGCCACGGTTTGAGAAGGAGGTGCACTGTGTACCCTTTGCACCCCACAATACACACAGTGACAGGGGGTTACATATATATATATATATATATATATATATATATATATATATATATATATATTAAGTGTGTGTTCCTGCAGTGATTTCTGAAACTTCATAATTCTATAAATAAAATTCCCCTACGTTTCACATAGTGTTCATTAGACAAATCTAGAAAGCCAATTTCAGAAAATGGTGACAAATAAATTTTAAACACAAACTATATATCTATATGGTGGAGTGAAATATAAATGTAAATAATTCAAAAGACTGTAAAGTTTAATGGTTGCAACATAACTCCAAACTGGAGTGTTGACTAGACCGGAAATGACAGAAAAATCAATTCTATAACGGAATTCTATGTTCGTAAAATTGTTTTAACATCTGATTCTGAACTTTCACTTCTCAAATATCATCTAACAATGTTCAGTCCTATTACTGTTCACCTACGATATAAATCAGTAGCTGAGATAGGACAAAGCTGTAAAAACCATCAAGGTTAATGATCATTAAACTCCACCTGTTACCTGCACACAGATGAAGAAGCCATTTTATTGGCTGGACTACTAGTGCCTCAGTGATCTCATTGGCTCCTAGTAAATTGAGAGGCGGGATTTTCACAAGCGTTGGTTCATCCCACAAAATGTCTGCATCCAAGGTGGCTGAGCTTACCTCATACAAACTACCTGATCAAAAGTCATTACAGGTGACTATAGGACATCTATCCATTAGGAAAAATACTGTATAGAGCTAAATAGATGACCATTATAGCTAAACTGATGAGAACTAGCAGACAGATAAAGAATCCTGAAAAATGATTTATAACTTGACTTAAATGAAGCAACGGTGTGCAGTTAAAAAATTCATCAGCACCAATATGCCACATAAGTTTAAAAATACTATTTATACTATATACTATAATAATCATCGTCATTAGATACTGTGTGTATATATATATATATATATATATATATATATATATATATATATATATATATATCTATATCACATGTGCAGATAATGTCTTTTATTTCAATGAATTTTATTCATATTACTATTTCTCTCCACTCCAGAACATTCTGAATCATATGTACACAGTCCAGCATTCTTAAAGTGGACCCCTCCCTTACACACAGTGGAGGCGGCCATTGTGTGACCTAGTTGGAACGTAGCCTATCAATTCACTAAGAAACAGCGATGTTACTGAGACATTAGGCGCTTTACACTGTATGGGTACTTAACTCAAGCATGGTCGCCAACTGTCAGTAAATCCACTGAAGGTCAGTATAAAATAAGTCAAAGGGCTAGATTTACTAAACTGCGGGTTTGAAGAAGTGGAGATGTTGCCTATATCAACCAATCAGATTCTAGCTGTCATTTTGTAGAATGCACTAAATAAATGAGAGCTAGAATATGATTGGTTGCTATAGGCAACATCTCCACTTTTTCAAAACCACCCTTTAGTAAATATACCCCAAAATATTGTGATAAAAATATTGGGGATTTTTTTAACATAAATTCAACCTAACTAATTAAATGTGTAAATAAATGAGATAAAAATGAAGGTAGAGCATTGCTTTACAGCTGTTCGTGCTAACAGCTCTACTATGCTATGTGATTTTACAGAGTATATAGTAGAATAATACATTACAGTATATGGTATCACAGCACAGTACATACTGCAGATATGAAGAACAGCCAGTACACAACTTGACCCAACTTGAACTGATGGTCCCCAATCATCACCTAACATATTTGGTTGAACGAATATATTCCGAGAAGCTATTTATTTGTAACATATATTTAATTGTTGTGCTTCAGTCTTCTATCTCTAGCGACTATAATTCCCCTATTTATAATGTAACATTTAATATTTATAGAAAAAAATATTTGCTAAGTATGTCAGTTTAACGACTGTCAGGGTTATACAACACAGAGAATCCCCGGTACCCAACATTCTAATCATTTCCATAATGTATCCTCTTTCTTTCCTTGATAAAAAGGAAAATCTCCGTAACCTATCGTTAATGTTCTATTTTCCTCTAACAAAGTCAAACATACATTAAGCAATCTAATTAGAAATGTTGATTTATAAATGAGTTCTCATTTGATTGTTGATGATTCGGCATACTAATTATGTACATAAATTTAGAATAACCCTTAAATGGGAGAGGTTTATTGTGCAGATTAAATCAGTCTCATTTTCCCCCACAGACAAACACTAAAATTGCTAATACATGGCTATCTCATTTGGTGGGTATATTGTGGGGGGTTTTTTTGTTTTATTTTTTGGAAATATCCGGACGATGAGTTTGAGCTGCAGTCAAAATCGTGCTTGAAACAAGAGGCTTTTCAGAAGTGGGGAATGTTGAAAAAGAAATATATTCATTTATATGAAATTGAGATCATTTCTGGAGAACTGGGCTCAAATCCCGGTGTCAGCTGCTTTTGGGCACAGATCAGACACGTTTTGTCCCAGGCGCCAAAAGAAGACTCTAAATTGAGAAAATTATGTTTAAATACTTTTAGGTGGAGTAATGTGCAAATGTTTAAATGTTGTACGTTTGCATTAATAGGCTATTGCTACTTGTTTTATTACTATTTTTTATAGAGCTATGCGTCTTAGTGCTGTACAATCAGATGCTTGTTTTTATTTGCTCAGCACCACAAATCTCTGCACCAGTGGAGCTTACAATCTAATTTTCCAAACAGAGTCTCTCAAGCTCCAGGGACGAGTTGATCAAAGGCTAATTAACCTATCTGTATGCCCTTGGACCGTGGAAGAAAACTGGAGCACCTGGAGAAAGTCCACATGAACAGGGGGTCATGTAGAATTGGACACAAAGCGCGGTATGCTACGTATAATAATACATGTTTCACTTTTGCCCATACCCACAAAGCACTAGATAAGTTTGCAGCCATATGTAGACTGCGTCGCATCCTGCTCAGTACGTCATTAGCTGGGGCCGTTTTTGTAGTATGGTGGCTCAGTGGTTAGCACTTCTGCATCACAGCACTGGGGTCATGAGTTCGATTCCTGACCATGGCCTTATCTATGTGGAGTTTGTATGTTCTCCCAGTGTTTGCGTGGGTTTCCTCCGGGTGCTCCGGTTTCCTCCCACACTACAAAAACATACTAGTAGGTTAATTGGTTGCTATTAAATTGACCCACTCTCTTAGTCTGTCTGTCTGTCTGTCTGTCTGTCTGTGTGTTAGGCAATTTAGACTGTAAGCTCCAATGGGGCAGGAACTGATGTGAGTGAGCTCTCTGTACAGCGCTGCGGAATTAGTAGCGCTATATAAATAGCTGATGATGATGATTATAGCAGTACAGTAGATTTAAGTTTTGCAAAGATCCTTACAGAGTATAAAAATATTATTCTCCTTGATTTAAAAAAGAACGTCAGGGAAAATAATGCGCTACACAACTTCATTACACATTTTCAGATGCGCTTTCATAAATATACCCTAAACAAATATTATTAGAAAAGGCAGGTTGTCTTCTAACAACTTCTCTAAAAAATAGCTAATTTAGTGGAACGTTGAATTAGCCGAGGACTTGGCTCCCAAGGCATTGGGCTGCATTCCCATAAAAAAAAACCAGCCTAATTTAAAACTAAACAGTGTGAGGTGAAAGTAAATCTTTACATCTTTTGTTCCGCTAACTTTGTGCGTAATACACACTTCATCTGGTCTCCAATGAGTCGTGCGAGCTTCCTCCGTGTGGTTCCTATGTCCTTGCTTAGGTCGTCCAGACCTACAGGCAGAGCCTTGGTATTTCAAATATTAGTCGGACTTTCACAATTATGTGAAACTGACCAGCGTCGTTCCGACAGAGCTTGTGTCCGTCTCACAAGGTATGAGTGAGCAGAGACAGAAACCTCTAGTTTTAAGTGTTGTTTTTCCCATTTTTATTTCATTTATTAATGTATCCTGTGAGGCACTACAGATGTCACAGAGAACCTGACATTGTAGTGGATGAGGCATGTACTCGTTATGTTCTCCGAGAGGCTGATGGTAGTTTTACAGCATGGAGCAGTAAATAAGAGCACAGGGCGCCAACAGTTTTAGGGGTCTGAGTTAGCAGCAGATCATTCAGGACCTTGTACAACTGTGTTGACGTTGAAGATGTTTTTACTATAGAGCTGAATGTACTATCTGCTTCTTGCACTGCAGAAACACACAACTCCACAACTGTCTATTTTGTTTTGGGGGGGGGGGGGGGGTTAAAACTTTCTTGACAACTCAACAAATCTACAAAACACACAACAAAGGACAGCAGTTGTTGCAATAAGTATAAGAATAGACATTATTCCAACACCCTGACTCAACAACTAAGTTGAGTTCTTCAAGTTTGCGTCTTGCTGGTGGCTCTGTCGAAGCATCAGCTGGGCAGTCTCACAGTATTCAAATGCAACCATGTTCCACTAAGTCACCTAGATGGCGGTACCTGGCATTAATAGGCTTGATTCTAGCATCAATCTTCTCACTGTTTGTCAACTTGATACACCCATTTTTCTCTTTGTATGTATGTTAGGGAATTTAGACTGTAAGCTCCAATGGGGCAGGGACTGATGTGAATGAGTTCTCTGTACAGCGCTGCGGAATTAGTGGCGCTATATAAATAACTGATGATGATGAACTTTGAGATGTATCTGAATCCTTGTGAGTTATGATCAGATCTCCCACATAGAGGAGCAGGTACATTCATCTTTACAAGGGGACCAAGAAATCTACATAATACATACAGCACACTAGTTGTCCCTGTAAGTATATGAATAAACATGATTCCGCCAACCTTGCCCTGAATGCCCCCCATTGCCCATTCAGGCTATTATTAGCCGTGCTGAGAGTCGCATTGTTATTTTTTTACTGTGTTGTCCTGTAATACCATGTACTGTTTTGTCGTTTGTCCTCTGTATGGCGCTGCGGACCATTTATAGCACCCTATAAACTAAGGATAATAATAAGCATGGATCAGATTGACTTTGTCTCTTACACAATCTTGTTCATGATCTGGATGATTGTTTGAGTCTGATTTCACTTCTAACTTTTGTACAGCACCCACAGGTATCAAATGTACTGTTGTTTAGGGACTGGAACAAAAGTGACATCATTTTGCACCTTTTTCCATAACAAAACATTGACATGTTCCACATCCCCGACTCTAGTCGTTACCCCGATCTAGTGTCCTCCATGCTGATTCCGTCTGGGCACATTGTTATTGCTTCCGTTCTCTGTTTTACACTTGTATTCATCCACAAGTTTGCCTTTGACATATTTTTCTAAGGTGAGCGTATCATCTAGTCGATCAACAAGTGAGGTCACAAATGTCTAGTAGACCATCGAGTAGCAAGGCTGCTACAAAGAAGCCTTTTATTGCTACTCCAAAATACCACATCTAACAAAATTCAAGGTACTACAAATGTGGTCTTGCATACACTGGCCCTTAATCAACGTAGTTTGATATAGTTTCCCGCTTAAAAACAATTTATGGCAGAGATTTGTTCTACTGAGTTACAGTATTCCGAAGATCTTCCCTACTATGATCTCTTTCCCCACATTCCGGAAGGAGCTCACATGTCCGTCAAGCCGCTCTGATCAGAAGCAAACATTTGCTTCCCAATTGTCTTTACTCACTGACCAAACTGATTGAGGTGACGCTAAAATCGGAGAACTATCCATGCTGAATGTGCACTATCACAAAACATGGAGCATGGTCACATTCAGGATAATATCTTGCAAGATGAATTAAATCTCATTTTTTAACTGTGCATCCCAAGTACATAAAAACTGCAAATGTACAGAAATAAATGCCAAACGGTTTTAAGTCTTGATGATGTCCTGCCATTGGAACAATGCAGCATTCAGAAAGTTAATCACAGTGTTTGCATACTCCGGCTTCCAGCATAGGAAGTGTGCTCGAGATGACCTCCATGCCGACCCTCTGTATTCTGATTAGAATTTAATATAATGCACATCCAATTTGGCGTGTTGTCTTTGGGAGGCCCGCCTTAATATCTTAATAGAATTACACCATCATGAGAATGTGACCGGCTGTTCACACAAGATCCTTTCTCCCGGTGAAATTAAATCAGAGTTAAGAGGGCCATTTATATACTGCACAGGCAGAATTGCTCAATCTCTGCTGCTAAGCTTACACCGTAATGCATGTATAAGAACTAATTATTCAAATATGATGTTAACACTGTATTTGCAGAATGTTACCGTAGTTTAACAGATTTGGTGTAATAAAGTCTATAACAGTTAGGCGAATGAACGGGGAAACCTATAGGGTATGTATTGAGTAGAGTGAAGGAGCCTTAGTGAGACAGAAAACAAAAGAAGCACTGTTCATTATACCTCTATAAATAGAATACTTCAATGTATTTGTTTGTAAAATGTCTGTTATATATTCACTGCTCATATATCCCCCTTCTCCAATTTGTCTTCCCTCCTTCTCACTTGTCGTCATCCCGTAAACTGATGCCATTCCCCCAACTTGTCAAAAAAGTTCAAAGAAAAAAAAAAGGCCATCCCTTTTCTCAGTTCCTTCCCTCTTTATTGACGTTGGTGCGTTGGCGTTGATATAATTTTATGCCTAGGGCTATCGTTTTTTGGATATAAAAAACATCTTTGCCATGAAGCTTTCTTAATAAATAAAAGCCATCCTATACGTAGGGTTAAAGCAACAGTATATATTTTCTACTTATCTAAGCACAGCAGTTGTCTGGTAAATAAGAAAAAAAATGTTTTCTAGTGTCGAAAATGTCCCTGTCTGGGATAAAGTGGGACACGTGAGACACTTGACTATATTGGGTTTATTGGGAGGTTCAAACGGGCCAAAAGTACTAATACTAGCCCCTCTTCTCATTGTTCCCCTTAGATATTTTTAGCAGGGAGATAGAATAAGAATGACCCCATAATTTGTAGAACTTGAAAAGTTACCCCACAAAAAAAGTTAACAATCAAAAATCTTATAAGAAAGATCTTAAGAAAGGATCACGAGAATCCTAATAATATATAATTGAAGTCCTGCAGACAGACATCACTGACTTACAAATGATTACATTAAGCACTAAGATCCTAATGAGCCTAAATAGGACATTACACATTTAATTGAATGTTGTGAGTAAAGTTGGGTACACACTACAGAATTTTCCACCAACTTTTTATGCCGATCGATTTTACATGCGATCGATGGTCCGATCGCTCGGTCCATGGACTGCATACACACTGGCCTTGTTTAGGACGATAAAGGGAAGAGCGGACGTCCCGTTAGCGACTTTTTACAGCCATGTTGTCGTGAGCAATGATTTTAATTTTGTACACACTGGAGCAATATCGGTCGGAAATTTATACACACTACACAATGGAAAGGAGATTGGAACAAAAATATTAAACGGTACGACCAACCAAATGAGGCGATAATCGTCTATTTGGGCAGACTTTCCACCATCGTGTCACTGCACACACTGACCCGACTTTCGAGCGAGCGGTCGTATGTCGGCTGGTTGAGCCGATTATTGGACAAAAACCCTGTACACAGGAATCAGCATGCTGATTGGGACTTTTTTTTTTGAATCAGTAAAATCGTTAAAAATAACGCATTGGGAGAAATTTTGGATAGTGTGTACTCATCTTTACACTATCTTTTTTACACAGTAGCCGGTGCATTATAAATGCTCCTCATTGTGTTTTGTCAAAGTAACAGGTTGCTGTGTTCCGCTATGTAGGGACAGGGAGAAATTTACAGACTTTAGTGGTCTTTCCTTAGAGATCAAATGAGGACTTTTGGAGATAGCCAGCAAGCTTCCTTACTAAGCTTTTATACAATGCATCATTTAACAAGCCAACCATGACCATTAAGCACTGCACATTAAGGGCGTAATTTAATACAGTTTATAGTGGTCGATGCCACAGACTGAATCTCACTCTATTAAAAAGAAAATAAAAATGTTATTCCTAATTGTTTTGTTTTATTATCATTGTTATATATTATTGTGTTGTTTCTATTTATCTGTTTACGTCGTCAACATTGGCATTTAAATATATTCATTAAAAAAAATTGGATGTTGCAAAACAATATTTAGAAACAGTCTGTATTGAGAATCAATCAAACTATTGATGCAATTGGAATTTTTGTTTTTATTTGTTTTTAAAAAAAAATATTGTAAAATCGCTTTGCTTGACCTTTCTGCAGTGCCGTTTATCTAAAACCACAATCCCACCTACAATTGGTGTTGCCCATTAACCTCTGTGGAACGAGGGGGAATAAGGATTAGCTGCATGTGCCTCACAGCTACTGGTTCGTTGTCAGTGGATTGTGAAGTGAAGAGTCAGCAAGTAGCGACAGCCTGATTCATTGCTCACTGCTGGTGGTGATGCCTCTTTAGAAAGAAATTAATTGATGTCATGATATTTGTTCCCGGAACATCCAAACGAAAACTCCGCAACAAATGACTGGGAAACTATGAAGAATTGTATGGAAACTTGAAGCATAAATAATGGTGAGCACAACGCAGACACCTAATGCATTGGGTAAATAATGTGTATGTATAAAGGATCACCAAACGTTTCCTGCAAAATCCAATCTTTTATTTGGGGTTTTAACGCTTTGTAACCCAAGATCAGATGTGTACGGAACCGGTGTGCATTACGAAGCATCAACATATTCTCTCAGCTAATATACTTGTTACAACTAGTCTCAGGTTGTGTAACAGTAAAGAAACCAGTATACTAAATGATAAATATAATAGAGGCTAATGTTGATTTTTCTCTCTTCTACCATATAGTCCATGGATGTAAGTCCCAATGCCAGTAGCTACCTTGCTGGGACTAAGGTAACATTATAATACAGATGGAGATGGCCGAATTAGGCTTTATTATGCTAAGCTTTGTACAACATACCTGCCTATGTGGATTGGGGATTCCCCACCGATATTTAATTAATTTTCCAAATACATTTTTGAAAATGGACTCGGCCTTTAAGGTAGTTTTTCTATATCTACATTGTAGGTTTACAGTAATTAGCTGTTGTAGAGTGCTAATGCTCACCCTTATATTGTACAGATTATTCAGATGAACACATCATTAGATGCTTATCCGAGCCTGTGAATACACCAGATAATCTCCCTCTAATGGTTTATCAATCTGCAGTACCTACGTTTTGATAGATCTCAGTGACTGAAGGTACATTAGCCAGTACAGGACTATACATCACTGCAGTGACTATCAAATGATGCATAATATAACTCAAAAATAGCCTTCCATGTCAGTCAGGCGGTAAGTATGACCTACTGACATGTGCCAAATCCATCTAAGCTAAGCAATCTGTAGGTATGAGAGTATACAATCCACAATGCAGGGTTGCACTGAACTACAGATTCTCAATGCAGTCCGTCGGGGGGAAGCTTGCTTTAGATGAAGCCCAGTGTTGACTTGATGGTGTGTTTCTGTTGATAACACATATATATAAGAGCAAGAATATAGATAACTTTCTAAAAGAAGTAACACTTGGGAATTCATACTTCTAGTGAGGGATTTGTGTGCACACATCAATGTACGGATTGTCAAACTATCACACTGTGCAGATGATATTAGAGAAGAAATGGAGCTGAGTCCAGCTGATTCTAATAACATCAGAAGCAGCGTTTTGTGAAGTATCTCGTTTGACCAAAAACTGCCTCCTGTAATTTCCAGTGCAATGAATTGGACTGACTTCCCTCCGGTCATCATATAGCTAATTGTGGTGGAACTGACAGCAAATCGTTACATCTACTTGTATTTATCCAATATTTTACTGAAAATTGCCATGGCCATTAGTTGCAACCATTAATTCCAGCCACTTGCACTCCCAAACCCATCAACTTTCTTATAAATGACATAACTGCCTCTGGTCACTTCCTTTGGGTGGAAATACAGCACTTGCTTTTGCACATAGAACAATTAAATCTCATTTTTGCATGTGGGCAAATTGCATAAACTAATCCCACACCCACAGCTGGAATATGTAAGCATGGGACCCAATTTTTCTGTTCTTTCCTGGTCTTCACAAAAGGAACTGATATACAGAACAGGATTCTGTGGAATGTTATTTCTGCAAGGGCGAACATTTTATTAAGGAACAAAATGGCCATTAAGGTTCACCCCACTATACAACTACTGTTGCTGGAGACCCTAGTTTGAATTCTCAGACAAGTCCCTTTGTCATTTTTGTTTTCTGTGTCCCAGAAGATACCAAGAATTAGATTATTAGCTTTGTTCATTTCTGTGTACAGCGCTGAGTAAAACGGCCTGTACTCTATAAAAAACGCAATTAAAAAAATATTAAATAAGGTAACATTAGTATTAAAATCACTAATGTCACTTCTAAAAAAAAATATATAGAAGCTAATTATAGTAAAAATAAAAATAAAGGAATCAAATCTAGAGAGATCTATGTTTGACATAAGAAGAAAAATAAAATAAGAAACATTTCCCTTCTATTCCATACAATTTTAATTACTCTGTGTAGACAGTGAAACCCAATCACAACATGTATGAGATGTTTATTTGGTATTTTAATGGCCACATTTCTTTTCAATCTGCAGAAAGCCGGGATAACAGCTATTTCATGAATATAAAACAACTCCATTAAAGAGACTTGTGTTTATACTTTCCAAATAGAGACCGAGAAGTTCAAGACATTCATTACATATCCATCACACAGCAAGATAACAATGGCAAGGAGGAGAATCCTGTTACATAATAACCACACTAGTCAAAAAAGCTAAAAGCTACTTTCCGGAATGACCTTAGATTTCAGACACTTTGTCCTAATGACAGAATATGTAGATTAACGGTGTACGAATAAGGTTTACACAGCGGACGATTCAATCTCGTTCCCGGCAGTTTTCAATCCAAAGGGTTCTCATTCACACCCTGGTTCTGGGGATCTCTCATCCACTTAAACTGAAACCCACTGACATTCTTTAATACACCCTGAGCCAGGGGCAAACCCAGGATTTGTAGAGAGGGGTTTCCACACCACGCCGCCAGTGGGCGTGGCCAGCATGCATGGGGGCGTGGCTATAATAATAGACAGTGCTTGGCTGCTCTCCAACTCTTCCTATCCCTATAATATACATGGGCAATGCTGCGTGCACTACTGTTAGGTGCACGCAGCTCTCCTTTTTCAAGCAGAGCTGTGTGAAGCGTAAGCAGGGTCCAGCCACTTCAATTATACAGTGCCCCAGGCTTGGAGGGGGGTTTCCAGGCACTAGGAAACCCCTTCCCCCCTTCCTCAGTTTGCCTATGCTTAGGTAACATTTTTTTAAATTATAATAATTATATGAGCAGCATGGTGGCTCAGTGGTTAGCATTGCTGACTCACATCACTGGGGGGATGGGCTTGATTCCAACCAGCGCTCTATATGTGTGTGTTTCTTCTGGGCGCTTTAGATATAATAATTAGTTAATTAATAATAATAAAAAATGAATAGTCCTATAAAATAAGTCCATAATAAATTATTAACATTTCTATATTTATATAATAATAGAAAAATATAGTTCTGAATTTTTTTTAGTGAACAAAATAAGGTGCAGCAACTGCAATAACATGAATTAAATACAACTAAATATAGATCTAGTATTTATTATGTTTTTATTATTTATTTACATTTATGATTTTATATAAAGTATATCACACCGCCTGTATTACTAGTCCCAAACTACAACCACCCAACTGTAGCGAGTGTTTCATTGCAAACTTTCATTAAGAGGGAAGTGAGCCCTGTAAACTGATCAATGTCGACATTATCCATGCTAGGCTGGCTAATGTTGACATAAGCCCGGTAGGTGCTACAGCATAACATATGCAAGGCATAGATGCAAATCGGAAATCTGTATTGACATTTATAAGACCACATTCATTGTCCTGAAGATATAAAATGTCAGAAAACACAACGTCTCAATGAGAAAGCTGAAAAAGAGGCCACAGAAAAAAATGATAATAAAGAAAATCCCATAAGATGACATCTGGTATAATGTAAAATGAAAAAAAGGAGAAAAAGTCATTTGTTCTCTCTTTCAGTGAATAGAGCACTGAACTCCTAATCGTAACAGATGTAGCGAGTTTGCAAAGTTTCCGCCAGTAATAACCTCTTTCCCGTGCTTCAATCTTCCGACTGATCTTTCCAATGCCACAATATGTTTACTAGCCTGCCCATATGGCTCTCATAGGGGATTAACATTTAAGTCAATTGCTAGCATTCGATTCCAAGAAATGCAATGGCTGGGAATAGAGAGTCGATTTAGGAAGGTCACTTTTCATGCGCTAATACAGGACACACGCGGTGCAGCTGAAATGGAGGCGCCACAATCCTTTCCAGGTGTCCGAACGATGGGAAGAAAGATGTTATATCCCTGCAAATGAGCTTGTAAATCAACACTTCCATCAGACTGCTTATAGGATATCAAGTGAGGTTAAACCTAATATACCAGATACCTAATACACATATATAGAATCATGAAAATGTAATACTGTGATCTACTAAACAGTATCCAGCCTAGACGACTCAATCTCATGGAAATCCAGATTCATGTTAGAGCCAGGAGTGCTAGCTCTGAGGGGTCTGTAATCTTTGCCTCTAGATTAGTTACTTGGCTGCGTTCATAGTAAATTTCCTGCCCAGGAACACAGAGAATTATAGTTCTACTAATTGCCATGCACTATGAGGACAAAATACTAATGCTGATGGTAATATTCATTGGTGGTCTCATTTCATCTGTGTGTTGTTCTCTACGTCATCTCCTAATGTCAGGATCGGACAGTAGACACAGAGCTGGTTGTGCAGAGGTGATTGGTTAATTTTGCCGTTTATGGCCAACTGGAAAAACCATTGTAAAATGTTTTTCCCAGATTATAATCTAATCCTGCTAACTCAGTTTTGATCCTTTGGGTGGGGAAAATTATGTCAGCAAGTAACAATAATAATAGTTTTATCTATATAGTGATTTTCTCCCAACAGGATGACCTCCAGGAGAGACAGAGAGACCAACCGTGTGGCTTCCTTCCTCAAAGATTCCTCCATTCACGGATAGGAGAGAGGGCTGGATCATAATTTACATTGCATTGCAGGGGAATTTAGACAAGGTAAGAGGAGGAGAGAGAAAGAGAGATGGAGAGGTAGAGAGAGAAGGAGGGAGGCTGGGAGGGAGAGAAAGAGAGATGGAGAGGTAGAGAGAGAAGGAGGGAGGGTGAGAGGGAGAGAAAGAGAGATGGAGAGGTAGAGCGAGAAGGAGGGAGGCTGGGAGGGAGAGAAAGAGAGATGGAGAGGTAGAGAGAGAAGGAGGGAGGGTGGGAGGAAGAGAAAGAGAAATGGAGAGGTAGAGAGAGAAGGAGGGAGGGTGGGAGGGAGAGAAAGAGAGATGGAGAGGTAGAGAGAGAAGGAGGGAGGGTGGGAGGGATAGAAAGAGAGATGGAGAGGTAGAGAGAGAAGGAGGGAGGGTGAGAGGGAGAGAAAGAGAGATGGAGAGGTAGAGCGAGAACGAGGGAGGCTGGGAGGGAGAAAAAGAGAGATGGAGAGGTAGAGAGAGAAGGAGGGAGGGTGGGAGGGAGAGAAAGAGAGATGGAGAGGTAGAGAGAGAAGGAGGGAGGGTGGGAGGGAGAGAAAGAGAGATGGAGAGGTAGAGAGAGAAGGAGGGAGGGAGAGAAAGAGAGATGGAGAGGTAGAGAGAGATGGAGGGAGGGTGGGAGTGAGAGAAAGAAAGATGGAGAGGTAGAGAGAGAAGGAGGGAGGGTGAGAGGGAGAGAAAGAGAGATGGAGAGATGAATAGAAGTAGTGAGAACAGAGGGAGAGAGAGAGAGATAGAGAGAAAAATGGAGAGATAGAGGGGGAGAGAGGGACATATGGAGAGAGAGTGAAATGGAGATGGAGAAGAAGAGAGAGATATGAAAACAGAGAGAGAGAGAGAGAGAGAAAAATGGGAGAGAGATGGAGAGACTGAAAGATGGAATAGAGATGAAAAGACAGAGAGATATATGGAGAGAGGGAGAGATATAGATGGAGAAATAGAGAGAGGGAGAGGGAGTGAGACACAGAAATGAGGGAGAGATAGAAAGAGAGATGGAAAGATAGGGAAAGAAAGAGAGAGAGAGATACAATGAATAGACCTTGTTAAAAATGAGTGACAGTCAATATTAGAATGGTGGGGTTAACATAGATATATTCCTGCAGGCTCTATCCAATCTGGTGACACTGCGTCACAGGTAATTGAAAAATGTGTGGGATACATCTTTGCACCCCAAGCATTAAAGAGTGTGAGTTGTGTATACACGGTGATAGCATCACTTGTTCAAGCACCCGTTGCACTTTGTTTGATTAAAATACATGTTTATTTATAGACTTAGCATCAATGGTGGAAGTGGGGGCTATACGGTGGTATGTCATACCGCCACTTCTCCTGCTGCCTTCATTGTATCACTATCACATTCCAGTCACTTACATTTCCAATACATTTTCCACACCTCCACTTCTAAATTCCCACTTTGACCTCTGCTTGGCATGATATAAAACTCTGTGTAGATTAGCTATGCCATATAAATTTATTTATAACCAAACAGACTGAAGCTGTAAACATGGGACAATAATAATGATACGTGAAACTCCTGTTTGTCTTTCGGAACCGTTGCTACACATACCATATAGTTCTGATTTGGTGGCCAATCATTGTCCTAGTAGGGAGCCCAGATTAGGAAGGGTAGATCAAGCACTTAATGACTGTGCCATATATTGAAAGCCATATGATAAAATAGCAATATGTCTTTTTATTACACCTCAACTTTAATTAACATGAGTGACAAAGGAGGAGGACAGATTGCAGAGATTAGATCATATAATGTAAATGAGGAAGATTTTATGCAACGTTCCACAAAGCCTGAAAATAAGCACGTCATTATGCTAGTGAGAGAATTGATAAATGAAGTGGAAGATTAGCAGATATTCACAGTAATGTTTATGGAATGAGCTGTACCATATTACCAGATATTCTCTCATTACTAGGTGGAAAGAGCAGTGTATACTTTCAATATACATTTCATTTATGCTATTGGACTCCATCATCAGAATATACCAAAGAGAGAGAACTCATCAATATTAGATGCCAAAAGGACAACTCAATGACCGCCCTATGCATATGAGATAAGAACCGGTCTGTCTGGGCTTGTGGTTTACTTTATGTCATTTAGGGATATTTATATCACAATATAAAGTATATCCATATTAATGATATGAAACAGATTATATCCTGATTATAGGTTTGCAAAATGATTCGCCATTTTTTTTTAAACATAAAAGAACGCATTTAATGATATACAACATAGTTTATAATGTGAAATTGGTCATTTTGAAGTTTATTTTGATTTATTTTTAAAACATATGTTCAAATTTTCAATCCTAAACAAATTAAAAGAACATTTCATCCTGACTTTCAAATTATTTTTTTGCAACTTAACTGTCACGAAACAGATTCTCTGAGCACGGAACACTGAAGTCTGTCAAACTTTGGTCTTTGCCAAAACTCTTCTCTTAGTCCTGGTGATGGTGTTCACTGCTAGGGAAATGTTGATATATATGCAAGTTGCACCATAGAAGATGTTAAGTCATTTCTTTAGTCATCATCAATAGTAATAATAGGTATGTGAACAATTGTTTAAGGCAATCATTACGCCCGACATTCAGTGACAAGCAGCAGAAGCGAGGATGCTGTGTCCCGGGCGCCGCCGGATTGGTAAGTTTTTTTAGTTTCTTTGTTTTTCTCTCTTCCTAGCCACAGCGGGATGCAGAGGGGGCAGAGTGAGGATGCAGAGGGGGCAGAGTGAGGATGCAGAGGGGGCAGAGTGAGTGGATGCAGGGGACACAGAGTATGTGGATGCAGAGGGGCACAGAGAGTGTGGATGCAGAGGGGGCAGAGTGAGGATGCAGGGGGCACAGAGTGTGTGGATGCAGGGGACACAGAGTATGTGGATGCAGAGGGGCACAGAGAGTGTGGATGCAGAGGGGCACAGAGTGTGTGGATGAAGGAGGGCACAGAGTGTGAGGAGATGAAGCAGGGGCAAAGATTGAGTTAGCTGTAAATTATTCTTTGACAGAAATTTAATTGAAATAAATATATAAAAATATTATTTTCCCTTGTATTTATGTGTATTTTTGCATACAACTAAATAAGCATTTCTGTCCTGACCTAAATACTTAGTACGTTTTTTGACCCAGCTACTTATAAAACCGGGCTCCACTGTAATTATTTTGGAGGGGTGCCCTGAAAAAATGATGGAGACTCTAAGGGTGCCGCGAACTACAAAAGTTTGGGAACCACTGGTTTAAGGACTAATCTGACAGAAATCCTGTATTCGCGACAACTGGATTTAGAATAAATGTGTACACAGTATTCAAGAAAGCATACCCAGGATCAGCTGTCTGCGTTTGAGATTTTTTGAACAAATCACAACAAAAAGCATCATTTTAGCATGCACCCAAGCATTATCCTCAACACCCTTTGAGAATTTGAAAAAGGAGCCCTAATTCAAATACAGTATGCATGCTTCCCAACAAAACGAAGGAAGAAATAAAGTGCTAAAATGACATTATTTAAAATCGCACATTAAATGTCTCTGACATGCAGACTCCTGTAAGAATAATAGCCCTGCAGGAACGCTAAGTGTGAGCCATCGCACATTTCTAAATAGGGGAGAGCTTGCCCGGGCTTTATTGATTCAATAAGATAGCATTTTAAAATAGGCACAGGAAATCAATGATCGCAATCTGACACATCTACTACAATTATAAACAACATTATAATGCAAACGTGAAAATGAAATACTTATTTGTCTTGTTGCTAGGAAACGTCCGCTACACTTACAATATTTACTTTGAAGCTTTCTCAGCTCAACTAAAGAAAAATGCATTGGAAGAGTAATGATGATACACAAGGCTTTTTTTTGGGGGGGGGGAGTGCAATCATAAAATAGTTTGTCGGAAAGTTTTCCCCTAACTTCTTCTGGTTGAATTTCAACTAATGTTTTTTTTATAACAACCTGTGGCTCCCTGTACCTGTAGTATTCATGTTTAGTATTGTTTCTACACCCCACCTAATGACTACATTGGCTATCTGCAGCCTTTGTTCTTCTTCAGTGCCGGCAGTGTCATAATGATTGAAACTGCTGGCTTTAATAATCACTGCTGTTCCCACAGCAGAGATTATGGGAGAGTGAGCAAGTTGGCTACTTCTGAGGCTGCCTCATCCTTGGAAGTGGAGGCTTGAAGGTTGAGTAGAAGGCTGATAGCATCAGGCACGCTGATACAGATATATATTAAGTGCCGTGCAGTTCTTAGCTATTCAATATTACTGTGTTTCCGCAACACAGTTGAATTTGAAAAAACCCCATAAAATACATTACAGTACATGTATAGTCTATAGAAGATACATTTTAGTGGTAAGTGCTAAAATTATAGCAGAAATAATATATTTTCCCTCAGAGACTAAGGGGTATATTTACTAAACTGCGGGTTTAAAAAAGTGGAGATGTTGCCCATAGCAACCAATCAGATTCTAGTTATCATTTATTTAGTACATTCTACAAAATGACAGCTAGAATCTGATTGGTTGCTATAGGAAACATCTCCACTTTTTCAAACCCGCAGTTTAGTAAATATACCCCTATGTCTAATATATAATTTTGACACAATACTGGGTAAAATGCGTTGTTTGCAATAACAGGTCTTTCTGTAGCCTGTCCTGCTTCAGGATTTCACCTTTACTTAGCAACTATTTAATGGGTTAATGGTTTACATAAACCACATGAAGCTTTTTTATTATCTTGTCTTTACTTTAATGGGCTAAATTGTTTTTTTAAGAGCCACTTGATAAATAGTTATGACCAGTGAAACTCTGCTATTGTTAATGATAATTGTCATTCTTCACAATGTATATTTTTTTCTTTTCTAGATAAGTCTCATTTACAAGACTTAACCAAATATATACAAATATAACAATTGGTACTCTCCAGCATCAAATTGAAAAGAGAGTATTTTTATTCCGATGTTACGATCTTCTTTGAGACCTTTCTCAGGGACAGAGCACAAATAAAGCACAAATCGTTTATACCCCCTGTATTCCATCATATCACTGTGAAATCCCCTTGTGTTAATAATTCACCAATTAAGTGCACTACAAGAATATAAGTAAAATGACACTTCAAAATCATATAAAACCAATGAATCACTATGATGGTAAAAAAATTATGTCTTGAAAGGGGTGAACTACAATTTTGTTCTTATATATATATATATATATATATATATATATATATATATATATATATATATATATATATATATATATATATATATTGATATATACTGTGATGCTGACACCCATCAGATTACTGACACAACATCTTCTATCTTGAATTACTGTGTTTTTATTGTTCACATCACAAATAACACAGCACACTTTTGTCGGGATGATACTAGGCGACCCTAGCTCTGGCTAGACACAGACCTCCTGCCTAGTCACCGCCCAACTAGCTGGCATCCGCCACGTTGCACAATAGAACCATGCAGATTCCTCGGGACCTCACCATGCAGACTCCTCGGGACCTCACCATGCAGACTCCCCGGGACCTCACCATGCAGACTCCCCGGGACCTCACCTGTCCATTGAGTGGAAGAGTAATATTTAATTTTATTTTATTTTTATTCTGAATACCTTGATCATAATTTGTTATATACTTCATCTTGCATATTTTTATCACACAGTACACTATTATATTATTTTTATCTTTTATTTTATATTAGAGTTCTAAGGATCTATATGCCCCTTGACTTAGATGAAGTATGGTTGTAAGATTTGTTTTTTTATCTTTGATCCTAGAAATTTGTCCATTGGCGCTGGTCACCATTCAGACATTGGCAATAAAAACAAATTGGTTGCTGTTGTTTAATGAAAATGTGCACCTTTGGTCAATGTTCATTGATTACCCTAACCATGTTCTATTCAGAACCCTGTGTATATAATCTAACACTGAACAAAGAGTTGAGTTCTGCTTCTGATGGTTCCTAATCAATGGACGAGAATCGGGAGCCGTCATTGGTTGCCTAGTTCCTGTGCACATCAGAGAAGGCAATGCATGCATGTGGAAGTAAAGCCACTTAAGGACATTCTGATGTACATATGGTAGCACAGCAGGATTAGTGTAGCTAAAGGCAGGGCAATAGGAGGGTAAAACAAGAAAACAGAAATAGACCCTAACAAATGAGAAATTTGTAAGCCACCTTTATATCTTAGCTCTGCAGTCAAGGGATCTAAACATAAATGATTACATTTGCTCTGTTCATGTTACACTCTTGGCAACATACATACTGTTTAGAAACACGGCTTCAAATGAATTCTAAACCCAGAAAATATTATAGCTTCAAAATCACATTCCCTCTGGGTTCCCTTTAAAATCAAAGTACCAGTTCCATTGCTGTAGCATGAAATTATAAAGTAGATTTATGGGTTATGCATACAAATAATATTTGCATAAATTTAATTTGTAGCATAAAGTCTAAGAGTAAACAAAAGGGTAATTTAGAAAATTATTGAAGATATGAATGCATAAAACGCAAACCGTAATCTTAAATGAGAAAGCAAAAAAAAAAGGAAGAGAAAAGAAAGATCTGCTGGATGTTTATCAGGAAATCTTGCCAAGAAATAATTACACTAAATTAACCTAATGGCTATCATTTAGCTAATATTTTAAAAGACAATGTTAACGAATCTTATATTGTCTAGTTTGATTTTTATGGATGCAGTACGAGAATGGGGAAACACGGTGGCACGGTTGTTAGTATTGCTGCCTCACAGTACTGGGGTCATGGGTTTAATTCTATGCCCAGTCTGTGTGGAGGTTGTATGTTCTCCTCAAGTTTCTTTCGACATCCTCCTACATTCCAAAAATATATTAGTGGGTCAATTGGCTTCTGCCAAACTGGACCCTGGTGGTCCTAATTTTGGCGAGACAGCCCCGATTTACTGATATTGAAAGGGGAGGGCTTACACAAAAGAGCAAAAGAGGGCAGAGTTTCAACAGATGTGGGTTTTTCTGCATGGATCGAGGCATAGTTTGGGTTGATCAGGGGAGGGGCTTATTTTGTCAGTCTATGGGGTATATTAATTATTATTACTGCAGGTTTGAAAAAGTGAAGATGTTGCCTGTAGCAACCAATCAGATTCTAGTTATCATTTATTTAGTAAATTCTACAAAATGACAGCTGGAATCTGATTGGTTGCTATAGGCAACATCTCCACTTTTTCAAACCCACTGTTTAGTAAATATACTCCTACATGTTGGAAGATATGCTAGAATGTGTGTGTGTGTGTGTGTGTGTGTGTGTGTGTGTGTGTGCGTGTCCAGTTGGGAATTTAGAATGTAAGCTCCTGGGCAGGAATAGAGGCCAATGATTGTATATTCTCTGTACAGCATTGTGTAATATGATTGGTGCTATATAAATAAACAGTAATAATTATAAAAATACACCAGTTTCCAGATAGAGAAAGAGTTAACACAGTTTTCAACCTGTCTATGAAACCAGAGTTTTATGTCCATATGTTTTTATAAGCAGATTTTTGAAATATTTTTTAATGTCTCGGCAAGTTAGGATATTATGAAGATTTATGCTGTGAGAAGGAAAATACTTTTTTTTTTTTACACTTGTTTACAATGCTTCCCGAAATACCAGCCACATTTGTTGCTTTTATGTTACACAGAGATGGCTAGCAATATATATGCTATGTGAGATGTGGTTTAATAGCGGCGTTATTTCGTCCTACGTGAAGCATGAGGCATTGTAAAGACAAGTTAGCTTAGCCTAAGAAATTATTGTGCAGCAATGAAATCCTAAAGTGTTTTAATCAACATTTTTATTGGTAATTCTTTTTATTATTATGATGTGATGATCTTTCTCACATTGCCGCTTTAAAGTGAACATTTTGAGATGTTAGGAAGGACGATTAAAGTTGTCTTGTTACATCCTTAATTGCATCACATGCAAATCGCTTCATATAATAAAGTCAAATGCCTTTCTTTTTTCGTGAGGTAGAAATTTGCTTCCATTTCTGCAAATCTGTTCCTGATGTTGGTTTCACACTTTTGAATCAGGTAAATTTCACGAGCCAGGATTCTAAATATTACGTTTATAATTAATCCTATTAATGCTGAGCGAGAGTTGTTTCTCTGCTATTAGTCTCCCAGCATAGCCGGTCTTCGTGTCTTAAATCTATTCCTGTGAGCAGGGGGCTACCAAGCAGTGTGTAACATAGTGCCCAAACCATTAAGGTGGATATCTCCCTGTCACGTCTAGTGAGATTGGTCCATATGTAAGTGGCACTGAGCGTGCCTAGAGATCTGTAACCAGACATCTCTCCAAGATAAGCCCACACTCGAAATTTTCACTCACCCGAATGTCAATTTCAGATTGTGAATGATCAAACACATTCTAATCCCACAGTGATCTGTATTTTTCTCTGCCTCAACAGATCTTCAGGAATAAGAACTGAGGGCTGAGGTAAGCATGAAGGAAATTAAAAGCTGAGGCTGTGTCATGTCACTGAATTTATCTCTCTAAGGTCAAAAGTTTAACTGGGGATGTGTACGCACAGCTCATGTCATAGGGGAGGGCTAAAGGACAGTGTAAAGGTGATGGGTGGAGAGTAAATCATTCTCTGGAGTTTCAAGACGTTGCCCACCAACCCATCCTGGTTTGGATGGACTTCCGTGCCTGCTATGGCTTGTCGGGCTATTCTCTGGTCGTCTCTTGGCAGTTCCTGGTGTGTCTGGCATTCGATGGTGGAGGTCCTAGATGGTGGGTTGCCAGAAAACGCAGTGAATTCGACGACCAGTGGTTGGGGAGAAATTACGGTAATGGGCATGCTGAACCCAATATAGTCTTGGTGCAAGTACCGCCACTGTGGGTCAGCTTGTAGTTGCGCTTCTTTCAGTCCAGAAGGATTGCGAGTTCATGGAGTGCCCGGGATTGACTGTCCCGGTAGGTAAATATGTGCGCCTGGGTGCTGTTTGGTTAACCACCCCCGTTTGCGGATGTCCCATGGGCTAAATGCTGGGATATCCCAGTTGCCTGGTGTATGTAGTACTGACTGCTATTTTCTCCACCACCATATTGGTTTGCAAATTACACTGCTTTTAGTATTGCCATAATTGCCACAATTGTTGCAATTATTTAAAGAAGTTAAATAAGTTATTTAGAGGTTTAAGTACAGTGAGGGATATTAGCCATTAAGCATTTTAAATATCTCCCAAGCTTTCATTACCAGTATAACAGTGAATAGTTTGACACAGCGGGTGCGCTGGCAAAATTAAAGGGGTTATTTACCTAAAGTTCTGGTTTTACACAGACAATCCCCTTTGATATTAAACATTACCCACACACACAGGATTCAGCATGAATTCTAGATACCTGGCTTCCCAGCACTGGCCTGATACCTATAACTGATTATAATGTATTATGTGACAATAGCAAATAATAGTAAAGCCCATATAATAGCATGCTATTATATATAACATTTACAGGCTGCTGGGGAGGCTGGAGACTGGGACCATTGAACAGTGGTTAGATAGAGGTTATAAGGTAGTCTAGAAAGGAGTGACTGATAGCTAAATAAAACATTTTATGTTGAGAACCATTTTAACAATATTACAAGAGCAGGGACTCGCTGGCAAATTTTAGTCTGGGGGAGGGGGCAGGGCCACCTTAACTACTTTATGGGCCCCCGGGCAATGCAGTGCACCGGGCCCCTAAAAAAATTTAATTTTATATATATATATATATATATATATATATTAGTGTGTGTGTGTGTAAAAAAATATATATGTATGTAAAAAAAAAGTGATTATATATATATATATATAATCACTTTTTCTTTACATATATATATATATATATATATATATATATATATATATAGGGGCCCCCTTATCTCACCTTAAGTCTGATCCCCTTCTCCTTTTTTCCGCACCGCTGAGCTCTTCCGTGCTGTGGTTGCAGTGAATGCTGGGCGTGACATCACACCCAGCATTCACTGTGAGCACAGCACGGAAGAGGGGACCAGGGAGGGAGCCGGATCGCCGCTGACGTGACCGCAAGGTAAGTATTTAATTTTTTTTTTTTTCAGGATTTTTTTTTTTACAGAGCTGCCTCGGACGGGCCCCCTTGCTCGCAGGGCTCCCGGGCACCTGCCCATTGTGCCCAATGGAAGAGATGGCCCTGGGAGGGGGGAGGGAGACTCGGCTCAGCAGCCTATTAGGAACGTTTTAAACAAAAAAAAAAAATACTGGTAGCCCAGTGACCCTGCCCAAGGTAGCCCATTATGGGACCTGCCCCCCAAGTCAAGCCAGCACAAGAGAAGGCTTAGAAAACATTCCTATCATCTATGTACAGTATATGTTAATGCTGATGTTGCAGATTTTCAGAATGCTTTAGGACAATACATATTGGTTATTTGACGTTTTAAATATGGGTTCATTGGAAACCTGGGTCCCAATGCCCTCAATATAGAGCTATAAGCTAAAAAAAACTCAGCACTTATAGTTATAGTAAATCAACAGATGTGTTACAATTATCAGCGTGTTCTTTAATGACCCGAACCGACATGAATCGCGATCGGAATGTGGTTTTCACCGGAGCTGCCTGGTGTAGCCCAGGTGGTCAGAACACTGAATTCTCTTTCACTGCACAGATCTACATATTTTTAGGTTTCTACGTTGTTTTATTACATTACAATATAATCAATACCTCTGCACGGGGAAACAAAAGGCGACAAAAATGGGCAGTTGTTGCATCACTAAATCTGTAGTTACTGACAGAGAATAATGGGAGAATTATGGTCCTGACCTTTACTTCCTACACGATTCTGTCACATTACAACACAAGTGGCGTCCGGATGGAAGTGTAGGTCACCAGGAAAAGCCAGTAAAACTGAATTGCATGTAAAGAAATGGGAACTTCTACCCAGGGAATACAGAAATACTGTATTGCCATTTTTTTTTTCATAACTGATTACCCTTTATAGAGGAACGTGAGCCACAGATTGTTGCTTGCAGTATACAGTAGTTTGGAAAAAAATGAATGGAAATAGTAACGATATGCTGAAACACACCGCAACCAATCAGATGGCTGTTATTATTAGTCTAGAGTAACTGCAGATGATTACAGCAGCGCTGTGTTATTTACATAAAGTTATATTTACGTTTGGTACACTTGATTTGTGTTTAATATACTTGCACAGGTTAGCATTGTGTTAAATTAAGGAATTGTATTGTGTTTATTTTCTAAAAAAAAAAAAAACAGTTGAATCTTTAATAAGTAACCACAATAGATCATGATTTGTGGAGATCTCTATATGATAACATGTTCTGTAATAAAATTATTGCACATGTTAATTGGATTTAAGGCACACCAATCCCATTTGTATTGTTCCCTTTGTGTCTACGGTAAAGCGGTGAATGCATAATAATATCCCCTTCCCTTAGATTGTACGCTCCTCTGAGCAGGGCCATCTCTCCTCCTGTTTCCACCACTTCTAACTCTGCTCTCCAGCTACTTTGCCCTCCTCCCCCGTCCCCTCTAGGGGTCTCCCTGTCTTCCGCGCCCTCCTTCTTGGGCTCCATTGTTTGCTGATCCTCCCTCCCCCTTTCCCCGCCCTCTCTATCTGTGCATTGAGCTT
Organism: Mixophyes fleayi; assembly: GCF_038048845.1. Classification (NCBI taxonomy): domain Eukaryota; kingdom Metazoa; phylum Chordata; class Amphibia; order Anura; family Limnodynastidae; genus Mixophyes; species Mixophyes fleayi. The sequence continues at coordinate 86,488,217 of NC_134412.1, read as the reverse complement.
ACTGAGTTACTGTGCTTACTGTTTACTGTACTGTGCTGTCTCACCTTGTACTGTAACTCGTTTTGTCCCTGTACGGCGCTACGGACACCTTGTGGCGCCCTATAAATAAAAATTAATAATAATAAATAATATTCCTGCTGCAGGACTGTTTTTAACCTTTCATTTGTAATGGTGTTTCTAACTCTGCGTGCTGAATTTATCATACCCGTGCCATTGTTTTTGCCTTGGTCCAGTAACTCATTATCTTCTGACAAAATTCTCCTGTAGATGTTATTTAGATGTGAGAAAACAACACTGGCAGTGACTCTGACATCACTGGGGTTTCGGCAAGGTCAAAGTGCAGGCAAAGGAGATGCAGGCGTAAATGCCTTAGGCTAACCCTATCCACCCCCCCTCCCCCAACACACACACATAGCTTCAGCTCAACTTTGTGCTCCTCCACAGATTAACCTTAACTTTCATATTATCCGAAAAGCACAAACTGGGACGCTCCCCCCCCCCCCCCAACATACATGGCAGCAGCAGAGGTCTGCAAGGAGTTCAGAGCATCAGACGCGCAACAATAAACAGTGAATAGGCAGCTGCAGCAGGAGGCGGCAAAGGACAAAAACAAGATAAGTGCACACAGTCATTAGTAGATTGGTAATTCTATTAAGTGCGCAATTGACTTGTTTTTGTTTTCAAGCAGTTGTGCCAACGAGCAATTGCTCATAGACCATTATCCATGTGTTCCTTCCTGCTGCATTCCTACTGACCACTTCCAGACATGTCAATTGCTGCAATCGCTGATTCTTCTTCTTCCAACAAGAACTTGCGTTGGTGTCATCTCACCTATAGTTACAGATAGTGGATCTGATTCATCTTTGGATGTAAGTCCCGTTGCGTCTCGTATCTTGCGTAAAATTGCTCTGACACTGTTCAGAAACAGACTTTACGCCAATGAAAGCAATAATATTCAGTTCATGTCCAAACGAAAATGACACTTCTGACTGCCTAAGACTTGAATGGCGGAAAGGGGGTGGGATTGGGCGGACGCACGTTGGCAATATACAGTAAGGGCGCACACATTCGTCCAGTTCAAGCTCTGGGCATCTCTAAGGCATTTTTTAGCCGTATCACTTGCATCAGCTACAGAGCAGGTGTAAGTGCCGACTGATAATGATGACTACACATATGTGTGCCACAACATGTGCTTGCAAGTAAGAGAAATTAAAATGCATTTTATGCACAGTACACACTAAGAGCATCCTGATATATATATTTCATGTAAAAAAACTTACAAAAACATTTTATTAAATGTATTTTCATTAATGTTTATAGTATAAAGAGTTCTTAATTTATTTAATAGTTTTCTTCTTTGCATCCATTCCCCTCCTCACATTATGTCACTGCCCGTCACATGCAGAACTGTCCTCACTAACACAACACTCATCTCCTGATATACTCTGTGCTGCTGGGGGACCCTGCTCCTTCCACAATATAACTCTCAGTCTGTGGCTTCCTGCTGCCTCCATTCCCCTCCTCACATCATGTCACTGCCCCTGTCACATGCAGCCCTGTCCTCACTAACACATCACTCATCTCCTGATATACTCTGTGCTGCTGGGGACCCTGCTCCTTCCACTATATAACTCTCAGTCTGTGGCTTCCTCACATCATGTCACTGCTCATGTCATATGCAGTACTCTCCTTACTAACATAATCACTAGGAGTGGACAGCCCACCGCCTCCCACAAGATCACCCACTAAAATGCTATGTGCTGCTGTGAACAGTCCAATAAACTGATTGGCTACAGGTTTATCTATACCCACGACCCCAAAACAGCAAACACAATGAGCAGGAGATGAAAACTGAAATGAAAAAATGAAAAATAAAGACTCTCATCAATGGCACCTTTAATAAAGTTTGCTCTTTTAATGCAGACAAAGGGGAATATTTACTAAACAGCAGGTTTGAAAAAGTGGAGATGTTGCCTATAGCAACCAGATTCTAGTTATCATTTATTTAGTACATTCTACAAAATAACAACTAGAATCTGATTGGTTGCTATAGGCAACCTCTCCACTTTTTCAAACCCGCAGTTTAGTAAATATACCCCAAAGGGTTAATGAAAACCCCCACAAATCTGCCACTGCATCTGTCTATAATAAAGTTGAATTCTGTCATGTACATTTGCAGCAAATTGGCGTATGGCTACCTTCAATGTAAAATACATGGGCTTCTTTTCCGTGACCTTTGTATCCAGACAGGGAAAAGGCGCTTATGAATGTGAATGTCATTGTATGTTTAACCTCTCTGCAAAACAAGCTGTGGAAACGGATGCATATATTCAGCGCAGTTTTTAACTTTCAGATAACAAAACGCCGGCATTCCTCTCACAGTCCAATCCGTTCCCCCAGCAAACACTGCTCCGCTCCAACAATCTACTGTTCCACAGACCTCATTTACAAAATACAACAAAACTCTGATGCCACTAATTAAAAGTGAAATACTCCACTAGCTCTGTTTTGTTAAATGTACGTGAATATGGCTGTTCCTTAAGAGTGTGCTGTCATTTTCAGCCTTTGAGAAATGACTTTACATATTAAAGGAAAACTGAATTATTTGTATAATCCTACACACTTCTCCCTACCTTATCCTAATTATAAAGAGGATTTATTTTCTCTCTTTCTGTAAATGTTCAGTTAAAAAATGGGAGTTATTCTGCAGAGCCAAACTTGTTAGAATAAAGGATGTCTGTTATTTTGCCTCCTTTAAAACAAAATGATGAGGATGAAAATGATGATAGCAATGATGAGATGAATATGACAATGAACATGATGGTGATGATGAGATGAATATGATGATGAAGAGATGAGTATGACGATCATGATGAGAATAATGATGATGATGATCATGATGAGGAGTATGATGGTGATGATGAGATAAGTACGATGATGATGATCATGATAAGAATGATAATGATGGTGATGATGAGATGAGTACGATGATGATGATCATGATGAGAACAATGATGATGGTGATGATGAGGTGAGTACGATGATCATGATGAGAATGATGATGATGGTGATGATGAGGTGAGTACGATGATGATGATCATGATGAGAATGATGATGATGGTGATGATGAGATGAGTACGATGATGATGATCATGATGAGAATGATGATGATGGTGATGATGAGGTGAGTACGATGATGATGATCATGATGAGGTGAGTACGATGATGATGGTGATGATGAGATGAGTACGATGATGATGATCATGATGAGAACAATGATGATGGTGATGATGAGGTGAGTACGATGATGATGATCATGATGAGAATGATGATGATGGTGATGATGAGATAAGTACGATGATGATGATCATGATGAGAATGATGATGATGGTGATGATGAGGTGAGTACGATGATGATGATCATGATGAGGTGAGTACGATGATGATGGTGATGATGAGATGAGTACGATGATGATGATCATGATGAGAACAATGATAATGGTGATGATGAGGTGAGTACGATGATGATGATCATGATGAGAATGATGATGATGGTGATGATGAGATGAGTACGATGATGATGATCATGATGAGGTGAGTACGATGATGATGGTGATGATGAGATGAGTACGATGATGATGATCACGATGAGAATGATGATGATGGTGATGATGAGATGAGTACGACGATGATGATCATGATGAGAACAATGATGATGGTGATGATGAGATGAGTACGATGATGATGATCATGATGAGAATGATGATGATGGTGATGATGAGATGAGTACGATGATGATGATCATGATGAGAACAATGATGATGGTGATGATGAGGTGAGTACGATGATAATGATCATGATAAGAATGATAATGATGGTGATGATGAGATGAGTACGATGATGATGATCATGATGAGAACAATGATGATGGTGATGATGAGGTGAGTACGATGATGATGGTGATGATGAGATGAGTACGATCATGATGATCATGATGAGAATGATGATGATGGTGATGATGAGATGAGTACGATGATGATGATCATGATGAGGTGAGTACGATGATGATGATCATGATGAGGTGAGTACGATGATGATGATCATGATGAGGTGAGTACGATGATGATGATCATGATGAGGTGAGTACGATGATGATGATCATGATGATGGTGATGATGATGAGATGAGTACGATGATGATGATGTTGAGAATGATGATGATGGCGATGATGAAACTGTGTAAGTACAGAATGGCAGTTGTCGTCTATCTATCCTGGGGTTTGGGTGGATCAAAGCATGTAGCCTCTTAGGAAAATCCCAAAAACAAGTTTTAAAGAAAAGCAACTAATGCTATGTCAGCTTGTAGTATTTTGTAGCTTATGCAACTTTTTTTAAGCTGAACCAATATTCACGAAAATGCAGCTTGTCAATTCACGAGCTGCCTGTAGTCTCAAGTGTACTTGTATGGAGGGCCTGAGTAATCAGGGCCAATGCAAGCCTGGGGTGGGTATCTCCACTTGGCAGGCGGGAGTTATTATTATTATTATTATTAATTTTTATTTATAGGGCGCCACTAGGTATCCGTAGCGCCGTACAGGGAAAGACAGAAACACGATACAGGGTGAGACAGCACGGTACAGTTAACAAAAAGCACAGTAACTCAGAGTTGGGGATTGCATTCTCGGCTCCTCAGATTGAGAGTGTGACATCATTGCCAAGCGCAACACTCCGTGCGTATCACTGAAATGAAGGAGCAGCGTCCGGCAGCTACACATGCAAGGAGCAGCCGGCTGTTTCTCCTTCACGTCAGCGACCAGCACTCCATGTGGATGCATTAATATCACCGGATGAGTGACATTATGTCAGTCAGCCTTCCTTTGCTTCTAACCTTCACTCCAGGTAAGTACCAGCATTGAAATCCTTGTTTCTATGCTTCACTCTCTTCCATCATAGTGTTCTCTGATATGTGTAGCAAGTAATACACTTCAAAAGTTAGTGGAAGAGATTTCAGCAGTAAAACAACCATTAACATCAGTCCTGGCATTCCGCAATCACCACAGTCTTCAGATGAGAGAGCAGTTTTTATTGTATATTTCTTTCAAAACAATTGATTTCAATACAAACTAAATAGACTTTTCAAAGGAAAATAAACAAGTTAAAGAAAGAGAAAAAAAGAACTGCGGAAGGTTTCACTAGTCAAACCTTGCTAAATCAACTTTCCTTGAAAGGCTGTGTATTCTTTGTAGTCCCGTTAATACGTGGACACCTGGGGGAGTTGTTTTTGAGCGCAGTCAATCAAACGCGCATTTAGATCTTCCAACAATGCAGGTCATTCTGCAGGATCATCAGAAAATTCTGCAATCTGATTTTTGACAGTCTAAAATATATATGACATTGATGGTAGCTTTTTTCCAATATACAAGTTTTCCCCAGTTGCCTTGCTTTATGTTTACAAACTGAACTGTAGCTGAACTGACTTTAATTTCATATGACAAAACTCAGGCAAACTTCTGATGTCTGTCTGTGTGTTCGATTATTTTTCAGACTTTCAGGTTTGTATCTTCTACAGTCAAAGGGGATGTAACCTGATTGTTTATTATCCATTCCATTCGTATTCTTAAATGTAAATAGATAATAACAGGGATACATGTCTACAAATATTTTTGTTCTAGTACATTACCTAGAAGACACAAAATGCACACCATAAAAAGGTTAAGGCAAGATTTGGAGACCACCAGCTTTGAACTGGTACAAAGTACAAGTCCGTTTGAGGAGTGAATGGCCGTGAGCTCCTCCACACAGCTAGGAAAGTCTCTGTGATCTACCTTCTCCATACCTTTATCCAGGGGCTGGCAAATTTAAGCCCAGGGGGCAAGACTCTACCCAGAAGCTTATTAGGAACATTTGAAAGGAAAATAAATCCATATAGCCAATTGACACATCTGAGGGTAGCCCACCATGAAGGAATTCAATAATTCAGAAGTAACTGACATAACTGAAGCCCAAAACCGCCTTTTTAAACAGTGGTGGGTGGCCTAGGCAACTGTCTGCACTGCCCCACCCTAAGCCTGCCCATGTGTATTGCTTACACTATATCAATGTATAAATATATTATTTATGTTACATTTCTACAGATGCAACATCTACGTTATATACACGGCTTTAAGTGTTGCCATTTTTATTGGCAGCCTGGGGTATTAAAATATTATGCACATGGCCGATTTCAAGCAAATATGGTGTGCCAATTCACCCTCCGTGCAAATATGTTCTATAACATTTCTTTACCGTGAAGATCATACGTTACTTTATTGTCTAAATAAAAAAATAAAAAAATGTGAGAACAATGTCTTAGCATGTTATACTTTAAGGTACATTTTTAATTAAGAAAAAGAGAGCAATGCTGTGATATAGCATCATAAAGCAGATCATTTTACAGTTGGATGGTCTCCCTCTGATGTACTTGAAAACCATTTTCAAGCGACATAAACTTTAACATACCGGTACATCTGCCTACCCACTAGATTCTACATGGAATTTAAAATTTAATTATATTAAAGTATTGTTACAGTGCACATTGCAAGAATGTTAACCAAGTGGAAATTTAACTAGTTCTATCCGAGGCTCCTGTTTCATCTCCGCGGTAAAGGTCATATTTGCAAATCACATTCAGTTACCGCTCAGTGTGAACTCGTCACTGAGTTAATTGTCCCACTGCTATGTTTTGCCTGTAGAAAGAGCTGGGTGACATTTCTGGGAATGCAAAGAAGACGTAACTCTCTAATGAACGCTTTCACTACTGGGAATGTACAATAGGCACCTGAATACATTGTTACATAGTTAGGTTGTAAAAGCATAACGGTCTATCATGTTCAGCCTACTATAACGAGTTCTATCAGCGTTGATCCGGAGGAAGACAGAATCCCAGAAAAGTAGTCGCTAATTAGTCCTCGTGCTGGTGAAGAAACATGTTCGTTACCCAATAAACGACTCGTCAGATTAATTCCCTGGATGAATCACCCCAATAATGGAATATAATAACTGTAACTAGAGAGGGCCTCCGATCCACTTTAAAAAGCAATTTAACAAACTATTATCTTTTCTTCTGGAACGGTGCTTCACTGGGAATCACAGCAAAATTTGGGTATTGGCTCGGCAATGTCGTTCTCGTCCTTCCGCCCCTCCCCCCCCCCCAACTCATTGGGCGCTCCACTCTATATAGAGCAGATTGCGGTACCTCATCTGAGCTCGTACAGTCTGGTGCATGCAACCGATGATGCTCATAGGTGGTCTCCCTGCCTTGCAGCCGGCGCACCCGCTATTGTTACGCCCTTTCCTCTTCCACAGGCAGATAATCCTATAGTCTAACTTCCTCTGCACTGAAGACCTGCTACTTTCCTATCTGTCATGGCAGGAAAGTCTCTTGTAGTATCTGCAATCATCATTAATTACAGTAAAAAAACAACTTCCTTGTTTTCAGAGCTGGTGCAAAAATCAAGTCTTATTACATAGCGTAAATAGTTATGTTCCCTCCACACAACTGGGAATGCCACTAAAATGTGTCCTCTGCCCTTCTTTGTATGATTTCAACACTTCAATCTCACTCAGCAAAACGAAGGGATAGAGTTACTTGAACTTCTGAAAAAAAGGAAAAGTGGAGGTGTTGCCCATAGCAACCAATCAGATTCTAGCTATCATTTATGTAATAAATTCTAGATAAATGATAGTTAGAATCTGATTGGTTGCTACGGGCAACACCTCCACTTTTTCTTTATAGATATTTTATTAAATCTACCCGGAAATTTTGTTTTTTCCCTGCTCTGCAAAATCAGGTCACTAGTGTGCCTATTCCGTGCTTTGCAAAGGACACTCAAACTCCGTCCATCTCCTCCTATTGGCCAATGCAAACCTTTGCTCCTCCAGAGATGCCAACTTGTTCCTCCATGGGTGTAACGCTAAAACACTCTAGTACAGCAAATTTGTGGGGGGGGGCTGATGATGCTGGTCCATCTGTTCCATAAGCCCCCCTCTGTTTCTGGAACTGAAACCCCAAATGGGGCTTCACTGGGCGTGGAACAGCATCGAATGAGCTTCTCTGTCGGCCATTTTGTCTCTGTGCGCCACAAAGCCATGTGCTTAACCTAGGCGCACCTTAACTTCAGAAATGAGGCCCAATGTAGGAATCCTTTTTGTGTAGAGCACCGATAATCACGAGAATGCAGTTTACCCACGTGCTAGGAACTAGTGCTCCCTGACTACTGGACTTGAAGTGCTTCAATTACGCCACCGGCTATTATATAAAATGAAAGTAAACAAGAGATTTTGCTCAGATAAATGTTCCTGGAAGCTCAGCTTCAGACATTATTAAAAAAATGACACATGGCCTCGGAAATCCTATTTCTCTCGAAGCATTATTTAAGGAATAATTTCCACGTACCTACCATTAAACTATCCAATTTATCATTTCCTTGAGCTAATTTTGGTCCTACTGTGTGTGGTGCCTTTAAACTCATTAGTTAGTCAGTTGTTCCTATACCCTTCTAATTTATAAGCAATTTTCTCCCGTTGCAGCTTTAGGAGATCAAGAGGTAAGGGGAATGAGTATTCAGGGAGAGCAATATTAGATTGCTTCTCTGCAGGATGAAGAATACATTAGCTATCAGAAATCATTATTATATATTCTCGTCAAAATATTAATTAAGCATACCAATGGGATTTCCTCATCAAACTGTTCAAACAGGTGGTATTTACCAGCTAATTGTACATTTCCATAACAAATGCTGTCTATTAAATTGTTGCCAGTGGTTCAGGTTGTATATTAGCGCCTGGTATTATGATTAATTGTCATTGTATGCAAAATAAAAAAAACCAGTAAGTTCAGCAGGTGATTTGGCAGCTCTGCGACTGTGTTTAGTGGTATATTCACCAATTATGCAACAAGAAAGGGGTTGGCTTGAAATTCTGCTGCCAGGTATGGTTTGAAGGAAAACATATGAAAATCGTAATAGCTGGTAAAAGGATATTTATAGATGAATAAGTTCTTATAGTGCTAAGACTATGTTGCAAGGAGGACGTGTCTTAAGTGACTTCTTAATCCTACTGTAAATACACAGATAGGATTTCTCATGGAGAATGACAGGAATTTATTGCATTCACCTATGCTGGTGCTTTTGGGTGAAAGGTGCCCATTACCAAAACTAGTTATTTAATAACTATAGTATTCATACTTGCCTACTTTTTGGAGGGGGGGGGGGGCTTACCTCCTTCATTGAGGAGCTTAACAACAGCGCCACCTATGTGTCACATTTTAATGATCTATACTGCATAATATATAATATTATATAGAGAAAATTATGTTTTACACAATCTAACAAAATAACTTAATATTTTGTCAATGCTTCTGTTTAAAGCAAACTGACAAGACAGGACTCTTCAGACGAGGAAAACATATAAGGGAGAGCCCACTTGGCATGACCCGATCATGTAATTCTATGACTAACACCTTACAAGCCTCCGCGCGTTAATTGGGACAGAACATGTTTTTATAAAGGTTAAAGAGGCAGTTTGGAGCACGCTGATTTGATTAGCATACGTCTCTCCGGTAGTGAGTGGTGGCCGATCTTGCAAACAATGCAATGGGTCAAAAAGGAAACAAGTTTGACAGTGTTACCTGAAGGTACAACGGACACAAAATCAATTCTGAATCTGCTGCATGCCTTCTCCATTCGCCAGTGCGGAATTCAAGTTTACACAAGTGCTTTTGGATTATGAATAAATAGGCAGGACATTATTTTATAGGTCTCTCCTGTTATTACATTTCTATAGGAACCTACAGCATAGATCATTATTAGATTAATCAAGAAACATCATGTTGGTGTAAAAAGTGATTAGATGCCGTCAGTCTGCAATCGGTACAAAGCTGCATTTTATATTTTTGTACTACAAAGTGGCGATAGGGCTGGTTTTTTATCGCCGCGATAGCAAAACCCCCTACGGCCGCAATTTACCAAGACAATATCACCGGCTGGAACTGGAGGACCTGACCAAAAACTAAAATGTTCAAAAAATATATTACAAATATCTTAAAATAAGAACTATTTTGTAGCCACTCAGAATAGAAACAAAATATTTATTTAAACTAATTTTATCTACTAATATTCTCTGCTATTGCCACCCTGTGATAACGAGAGCGATAGCAGGATTGCAATGGTACTTGCATCGCCTCAATCCTTGTTAAATAGGCTTCACCAGAGATAGCCGGTGAATAGAGCAGAGGTAGCCCGTGATAGACAGGGAGAAGACCTTTCTCCGGCAAAAACATGGCTTTTTTTCTTAATAGACCTTTATAACTGTTATTGATCAGTTAATATGATAAACAAAGCATAGTTTATAATGACCAGTGCACTTCAGATTAGGGAGACCACAATGACAAGCCAGGTAAGAGTATAGGGGAGAAGGAGTAGAGGGGTGGTGAGAAGGAGGGGAGGGGCAGGAGAAGGAGGGGCTGGGAGGAGAGGAAGGGCCAGGAGAAGGAATAAATGGGCGGGGAGGAGGGGAGGGGCGTGGAAAGAAGTAGAGGGGTGGGAAGAAGGAGGGGAAGGTCTAGGTGAAGTAGGGGAGGGGCTTGGAGAAAGAGGAGAGGGGCTGAGAGAAGGAGGGGAGGGGCTTGGAGAAGGAGGGGAGGGGCTGGGAGAAGGAGTAGAGTGGCTGAGAGAAAGAATAGAGGGGTGCGGAGAAGGAGTAGAGGGGTGGGGAAAATGAGCAGAAGGGTAAGGAGAAGGAGGGGCTGGGAGGAGAGAAAGGGCCAGGAGAAGGAATAGATGGTCGGGAAGAAGGAGAGGAGGGGCAAGGAGTAATAGGGACTTGGAGGAGAGGAAGGGCCAGGAGAAGGGCCGAGAGGAGGGGAGGGGCTGGGTAAAGGAGGGGAGAGGCTGGGAGAAGGAGTAGAGGGGTGGGGAGAAGGAATAGAGGGGAGAAAGAGAGGAGGGGCAAAGAGGAGGGTCTGGGAGTAGAGGAAGGGCCAGGAGAAGGGGGAGGGGCGGGGAGAAGGAGTAGAGGGGTGGGGAGAAGGAGGGGAGGGGTCAGGGAGAAGGAGGGGAAGGGCAGGGAGAAGCAGGGACCGGGAGGAGAGGAAAGGTCAGGGGAAGAAATAAATGGACAGGAAGAAGGAGAGGAGTGGTGGGAAAAAGGAGTAGAGGGGCGGGAAGAAGGAGGAGAGGGGCTGGGAAAGAGAGTAGAGGGGTGGGGATGAAGGAGGGGAGGAGTGGGGAGAAGGAGGGGAAGGGCGGGGAGAAGGAGTAGAGGGGTTGGGAGAATGGGGAGAGGGCATAGAAAATGAGCATCTGAAAAATGATTGCCAAACCCAAAACCTTGGCTGTAGTCATTACCTACATACATAACATAAAAAAAAAATTTGACAACCATCAGTAAATTTACTTATATTTAATAAAAAATAAAATAAGGAATTGCCTGAAATACTGATAACAAAAAACAAAAAGACCTAATAAAAACCTAAACTATACACAGTATGAACCACCCCCAGAACTTGGAATCTCGAATAGGGTTTTGAACCAAAAATTTCTAATGAAGCCATTTGCTCTCTAGGAACTACTACTTTCACTTTTAAAGATACAATATGGTGTAACCTATCAGTAATATAAATATTTTGTATTCAGTATTTTTTTTATTTTTTTTTAAATAACAATGCAATGTAATAAATGAAATGTCAAGCAATGATTTTCTCTGTAGTCATTGATTTGGGATCGCTAGATGTGTGCAGTACCAGTTTTCCCCCTGCTAGATCCCTGTAGATTCTGCCTCCATGTTCAGATGTAGCCAGTGTTATCCCAAAGTGATATTTCAGAAAAACCCAGATATTATATGCTAAGCTGCATTCCTAGATGAAATGATAATGTTATAGCTCACACTGAAATAAATACACTTTATACATGGATCTGGGCACTTGGCGGTCATAATGAGAAGCAGGATTTGCCTATGTGAGGGCCTCCTGCTGTTTAAACCTAAATATAAATTATAAACAATGTTAGCAATAGTGTCCACTTAAACTTATACTATATGTGTTTATTTGTTTAAACACAAGTCTAAAGATCTTATTTCCTGCCCTGTATTCCAGCAGTGATATGTTGTTCTCGAGAACAGACCACGCTTGACAATCACTGGAAGAAAACTGCATCTAGTTAAAACCGCAACTGCAAAATTTTTTATCAAATGGATCAAATGTCATTTTTTTAAGAGCATCATGAATAGAATTAAACTGGCTCCGGAGACTCGTATTTTCACTTTCTATTATAAAAGGGCAAACAATTTCATGTTGCTGTCTCCTAAGACATCTAAAATTAGAGCATTTTTGAGTGAACGCTTCAAATAGTCGACTCTCTTATTCCCAACATGTATAGATACCAAAGTAGACAAAGCAGGGAGGCCATCATCTGCCAGATTTTGCTGCCTCCTGACGCCAGGGAACAACAATTGGCTCTCTCCACGGATCAATAGTCGGCTTTATGCTCTGACCTCTTCAATATATCCATTTTCATTAAGCAGGAAACCTCCTTGCAAGGACGCTCACATTTGAAGCTTTGCCAATTCTAAGATCACCATATGGTGGGTATGACCACTGGGCAACCTCATATGGCACAAAGGTAGGAAATAGCTTCATAATAAAGGTGAAACCATTTTTAGTTTTCACTTATAAGCTAAATTATTACAGCAAAGCTACAGCATCTAATATAATGTAATCCATTTTCAGCATGAATCCCTGACAAATAGATAAAATAATGTATCTATTTATTAAAATTGGGCAATGTTGCTTATCTCCGAAAATCTACTGTCGCCCAATTTAACAAGAAAATGTGCGATGATCAGCTCCCCGGCGATAATGGGTGACAGTGGTAACGGTAGCCTTACCGCTCGGCAGACCAGCGCAGGGTACCTCTGCCCAGGCATGTGCTGACTTGCTTGCTCACATGCTGGGACTGGGTCCAGGTGACCAGACTTCCAGTGTAGCTTCATTAACAATAAAAATTTTAAAAAATATTTTCGTTTTTTTAAAAAAAAAATTGACAAAACAAATAACGACGTTATTTAAAAAAAAAAACAAGGAAAGAATGCTTTATTTTAAATAATAAAGCATTTTTTTCCACTTTGGGAGTCTTTGGGTAAAGCTACCTCTGCTGTCCTTGTTGATAGGCTTACCATTAGGATGCTTCTTCAGATAGACCCAGGGATAGCAGGCGAAAGCTAACTCCAGCAGGGAGGGCTTCATAAATAGGGAGAAGCCCTAAATTCGGTGCAAAATGGGAGTTTTCTCTATTTGATAATCAGACCCTTTAGTCTGTGTGACAGTTTGCTACTTTTAGTGGAACCATAAATGTATATAAAACTTAAAATGTTTGAATTAAAATGAAATTTCCCTTGCACACTAAAGTTAGCTACAAACTAATTGTAAGTCTGCAAAAGACAGGAAGTTGAACTTGAAAGAAACAAAACAATTTCATAGAGCTTGAAATGGTCAAAATATTAAAATAGTTACCTGTGAAAATATTTGCCTCTGAATTTGTGAGTCTGTTGTGAAATTTCTCTATTACTTTAGCAGCGTGCTCCAGCATACCCCCAACTGTCCCAATTTAGGTGGGACAGTCCCGATTTGAAGAATCGGTCCCGCCAACCCGATCGAGACATCCCGGGACATCTTTGTTCAGCGGGTGGGAAATTTGGCATGGCAGAGCAGCGGAAACGGGTGCCGCTAATGGTGTTTGGAGGGGAATACGGGGCAACCTAGCACTTCAAAAATGCTAGACATGCTACGGGCAGTGGCAATGCTCCCATGGCGCTGCCGGAGAGACAAATGTTGGGCAGCATGGTGGCTTAGTGGTTAGCACTTCTGCCTTGCAGCACTGGGGTCATGAGTTAAATTCACGGCCATAGCCTTATCTGTGTGGAGTATGTTCTTCCTCTGTTTGCGTGGGTTTCCTCCGGGTGCTCCGGTTTCCTCCCACACTCCAAAAACATACTGGTAGATTAATTGGCTGATATTGGAGGCAGGGACTGATGTGAGTGAGTTCTCTTTACAGTGGCGCTATTTGAATAGCTGATGATGAGGTGTGATATAGTTATCCTCAGTGCTTTATATTTAGATAAAGAAGAAGTGTAACTCAGATTAAAAAAAAAAAGAACTGGAATTCAAAAACCCATGACATATGCTGGGAGAACATTAAAAATTAGCTTTAAATATTAAAGACAATGGAGAAGTCCCAGATCTGCGCTCCTGTGCGTTACAGCACGTATTAAGCCCCTGGTTATCCTTTAAGATGATTTGTGAATGCTAAATAATCTTGAGGGATCATTACAGTTATCTGTCATTAATGAATTGTGCTTTAAATCCGTGAAATTGTCTATGTACCACATTCCATTTATTTATAAAGCTCCACGCTGCAGCGAAACATTCTATGCGTGAAAGACAGTAACAATTAACACATAAAAATATTAACCATCCCTCGCAGGAAGGAAGACACCGCTCCAGGAAGATAACAATCAGATGGAAAATAAGCGAGGAGTGAAGAATGCACCGTTTATTTTAAGGCATAGAGGTAATCTGCTACAGACGTGTGGTGTTGTCACTCCGTCTTGGCATGCTTTCAAAATTTTTAAATCTGCATAGAAATTAAGTAAATTGCGCTGTGGACCATTAATTTAGCGTAGGATGGGTAAATTGTCTCATTTCATTCTTAATGACAAAAGTCCTAAAATAGTATTTATCTGCCTGCAATGCATTTTATTTCCACAGATTTTTAGGCACCGGGAAGATGTAACAAAGGATGAGGGAAGTAGAAAAAAATAGATATGTATTATTTCGACATCAAAGAAAAAACAAAAAAAACACTCGCAGTCTTCAGACAGGGCCAGGTGATAGCTAATTAGGAAACGTTGGCTCCAATCACAAATGGGACAAGTGATTTGAGCGTTGAAACCGCCAGTCTTGTAAACTAGGACACTAGATTATTCAGTGATCAGTGGGGAAACGCCAAGTCTTCTCTCCATCATTGTAAACCCGTCACTCCCAACCAGGGTTCCGGGACGCACCGATGTCACAATCTTAGGCATCAATCGATAATGTGGAATAGTTATAAAGTTAAAACCGGAAAGTGGCCCATTAAATGCAGTGATTTGTCCTCTTCCCTTTTTGATCTTTTTTCGGAATAAACCAGTTTATTTATCTTTTAACACACAATGTGCGTTTTCATGTTAAGACCTCATTGTTCATTGAATTTAATTTGACAGTTTGAAATGATATCATCATCAACATTTATTTATATAGCGCCAGCAGATTCCGTAGCGCTTTACAATTGGGAACAAACAATAATGAAACAATACTGGGTAATACAGACAGACAGAGAGGTAAGAGGGCCCAAGCTTACAATCTATGGGACAATGGGAGTTTGATACATGAAGGTAAGTGTTACATATTGTATATTAGTCAAGCCAGAGTGCAAAGGTAAAAAAGTACTTAGTGGGCTGTATGATATGAAAAAAAGGAGACACATTCTCCTTTTTCAAGCATTTGTAACCTGTAGGGATCCAGACTTGTCTCCTATGGACTTTAGGGTGAGTCGTCATGATCCTCTGCAAAACTGTTTTGTAAAATCAACTAATAAATTAACCATCATTATTGGTATGGGTATTAAAACTTTTAACATTTTTCCTTTTAACATAAAACACTGCAATTTTGAACTACATTTATATATTTTAAAACCCCTGGCACCAAGCTGAAATTATTTCAAACCTCAGAATCTTGCATTTTTGTTTTAATCCACATAGGCTCATGTGGTCGTATTATTACGCTTCCTTTATAAAACCCAGGTAGACTATGCAAAAACTATCCCACTGGAAGCAATTCACCTTCAACTATGAGCTATGCTCTCCCCTTGCAGCTCATTAAACATCCCTTCCTGCAAAAGGAAGTCTCATTTCCTCATTTGTTCTCACAAACGAGTATTTTATGGAGTATCTCCCACAATCTATAAACCAGAGGAGCCCAAACTCAGTCCTCAAGAGCTACCAACAGGTCATGTTTGCAGGATTTCTTTAATCGTGTACAGGTGAGTTAATCTATTGTTATGGGTTAGTAATTATCCCACCAGTTTCTAGAGACATATATCCTGAAAACATGACCTGTTGGCAGCTCTTGAGGACTGGGTTTGGGCACCTCTGCTATGAGGAATGACCCATTTTGGGAGAGGTCCGTGAATCGTATTTGCTCGTCTTCCGATTGACGCTACTTGTTGTGATGAGTTATAAATTTCATGAGGATAATAAAATTCAAGTTACTAAAAGGAGCACTTATTAAAAAATACAATTTACCACAAATCCAAATATATATGTAAAAGTTCTGATAAGCTCCTTGTACTGTTACTTATACGTTTTATTTAATGATATTAGTAGCTCTTTTAAAAAAGCCAACTTAAATATTAGGTTTAATTGTCCTTTAAACAAGATGCTGGCTGAGTTCAAGAGAGGCTGGACTATCTCTCAGCCTGAATATCCCTAGACTAGTCAGAATGCTATACGTTCCGCTCTCAATTGTATTATTCAAGCTAAACAGATCAACAAGGTAAATCTGTTGAAAGACATAGTATTTTCCAACAATACTAAACCTCTCAACAATCAATATGAGACTGTACACTTGCAAATACATCAACTCCGTTGACCTCCAGTCAAACCATTTTAAAATATGCCAATAAATCAAAAACATTCTATGCAATGCCGGTAACTACGATTATCCATGCTTGCATAAAAAATATGTTAATGATGTGTGTGGGGTTTTTTTTTTTATTTTGCTTTTATTTATTTGGTCAGCTCTTACAAGTGTTATCATTTCCCAGCTAAATAAAAGCATCTTATTATTTTAGGGCTCAAGATACAAACCATTTTACATTTATAACTGATGCCATAAAAAAACATAAAAAAAACAATTGCATATTAATCAAGTTAATTCACATCATTTCCCAAGTCTGAAGAGTAAACTATATTAAAACTTAAGAAGATAGAAAATAATCAATGACGGATCTAAAAGGTTGATATATTTAGCCACGGAGCGTCATGCAAAGTCAATAAAAAAATTGGTAATACTTCCTGACCGTTAAATGACTGTATTAATACTTCCAATACATTATTCAAGAATGTAAAGCTAAGTTGTAGTAGATAAGACTAAAATTAAAAAGAGAAAAGTGCAGTTTTTTGAAAGCAAACCTTTTTGGATTGGTCAGGATCAGCATTGAAGAATATCTCATGTAATGGTTTCTTATTAAGAATAGGGCTTAATTCCACAATTTTTATATGTGTTCTACACAAATTACTTCCAAAAAGGATTATCTAGAGAATGTTATGTGCTTTGTATACATTCATTCATTGAAAACATATATAATAGATATAAAATAAAAAAGTGCTAATGCAGAATGTGGTGTATACCTGCTTGCCTAGTGTATGTTGCTCTGTGCAAGCCCAGAAAGTGGGTCCACTCACATTCGTCTATGCGATTCTGGCACTTATGTCTTTCTATGTTTGGAAAGACAGGATGGGGGAGGGAAGGGGCGTGTTTATGCAAATACAGCTCATGCAGACCTGCAGAAACACACATATATACCTTGCTACAAGGCAGGTGCAAATACACGCTGATGATGATAACTTGCTGTAAGTCGGGCGTATATGCTGCTGATATGGAGGCTGAGGCATACTGAGATGTATACTGCTCTGCATGTGGGAGTAAATAAGCTGTTTATCTGTGTTCTTTACTCCCATTTTTTGACCATCCTTGCATCAGCCCCAAAGTGTGCACCGCAAAACATTATATATAACACTATAATAACACTGGCATAAAAATCCACAAAGTGAAAAAATTAGATGGAATCATGGAGACACGTAATATTTAATTGTAATTTTTTTCTTATCTATAAATGCATTCAATGTTGTACTGCGTGTCTTTTAAAAATACGTTCTAAATATAAGACTATTTATTTAACAGAAAACAAGAAATAGAACTATATATATTACATGTTTATTAACAATGTATGAATGCATCCGTAGTTGGACAAATCTGCTGTCTGGCTGCCAGCTTTCGTCATAGAGAATGCGTCAGGGTTAAGGAAGAGATTGAGGCTGTGTAATTACAGCTAGCGTCTTTTCAGATTTACTTGACAAAGGTTGGCTGGATTCTGCTCCGAATCAGCAGCTGAATTTAAAACAGCATTAATATATTCTTTATCACCAACTTCAAATTTGCATACAATTGATAACAATGATATGCAAATAGTCTTATTAGCACAGTGGCATAATAATTAAAAATGTAAATTTAGTTCCTGTTTAATATTATTATTATTATTAATAATAATAATAATAATAAAAATAATAATTATTATTAGTTATTATTATGATTTTAGCTAGTGGAAACATTTTGTACAATCCTTTCGGCTTGCTTGCATTAACAAACCTTTACACAATTCCCAATAATATCAATTTGGGAGTTAGGTGATGAAACGCTGAAAGGTTACATTTGCAAATTTCTTCCAGGACCGAGTCAGCTTCTTAATTACTATATCTGGCTAGGAATAAAAATGAAAAAAAAATAAAAAAAAAATAGCTGAAGCTCGTTTAAAATGCCACCTTGTTTAATTTTGTTACAGTGTTTAATACGATGAATAAATATGAGATTTCACAGTGTATGTTCATGACCTCTACGTTCTTGTAAGAGTTTATTATTTTATTGCACTTCTGGTCCTTCTAAAATACTGACACCAAGTAATAAGGAGGAGAAAGGCTGCGCACCACGGATTTAAATACCTTTTCTTAAAAGTCCAGCAATTTTTTTTATTTTATTAACATAGCGCTATCAGCAAAATGTTATTAAATTTTTTTTTATATTTTTTACTTCTCGCAGCGGTTAAGTATTTCCCATAATGTTAATGGTTTTAGTTCTAATGCCAGAAAGTTTAAGAAATAAAGTTAAATATATATATACACACAAAAGAACAAACTTGTGTTTAATGCTGTATGATATATCGATAAATTACTCTTAATGGAGATGAACAGCATTGACATAAATAAATGAAAGGCTATAACTATCATTCTGCTGATTAAAGAGTAAATAAAGTCACTTTTCACTATTTCTAAGCTATATAATAATAATATACCTTAAATTAAAATTAACCATGGGGCCCTCAGATTGTCAGGTATATAATAAATTCTATTAGAAACTGGCTATTATGAACAACATGACACTGACTATTATTTAAATAGCTGAAGTGTTTGTAACTAACAGTCTAACGTGCTGTGTTTTCTACCCTTCAACAATTACTTAGAAGGGTGGTGCTTCTCTATTTTACATTACTCTAAGCAGTATACAGTCAGAGTTTGTATGATTGGCTGGCTAGTTTCCAAGGTAATATGAAAGTTCTGTGCAGGCTGCTGATTGGTGGTTTCATGCACAGGGAAAGGCACAGTGATTCCACAGCAATTACTGACATCCTGTACTGAGTATCAAATCTACTTAGTAAAGACGTAACATCGGTTTCCCATAAGACAGAGGTGTAGAGGGAATTCAGAATGTTTTCACTGTGAAAAATATCACTTTGGTACCTTTGCTTTCATATCCTCATTGTTATTGCTTTACACATGGAACATTTAGTTCCATAGACAGCAATAGCGACACTGCCACCACTTTCACGAGATCAGAAGGTGTTACACATCATACTAATCTATCAGCTGTTGCAGCATTAAGAATCAACCCACCCCCCAGAGTGTAGTAACACAGTTTCAACAATATAGAAAGCTCAATGTAGCCACCAAGGCTGTTATGAATGCAGAAAGCAGAAGGGACTCCAAAAATACAAAACTAGAATAGCCTACAAGATTCCCTGGAGATGTAATAAAATGGTTATAGAAAAACATTTTATTATTAACTTATTAACGTAAGGAAGGGGAGATATTAATAATTAAGTGAAGTATTGAATTAGCACCCATAAAATTCTGCACTGGTAAATCCAATCCATAGAGGTACCTCTCTGTTCTAGTGTCCCCATTGTTAATTAATTGCAGATATTCTTAATTTGGTGATTCCTTCTGCTAGACACCTCCAGCTTGGGCCAGTTTTAAGTACCCACTTGGGCTTCTCTGCCACAATTAAAGCTCTTTGCTCATCTTCTGGTATCGGTGGCCTTCATCGAATACTGGAGGAGGGGCAATAACTAAATAAAGGGGCCTATCCAAAACCGAAAATCCCTGTAATTGGACGTGGACTATACAACCATATAAAACCCCAGTTCATTTCTCCCATTCTATTAAAAAAAATTAGATTGCGATTGTTTCCTGATGTTGCACAATATATACTTAAAAAGACTGAATTATGTAAAAAAAACCAAAAAAAAAAAAACAAAACAAAACAAAACTCCACGTCCTTATATGAATTAAAAATGTGGTATTCATTTTTTTGCTGCCTGTGTTTTTTTTTATTTGAAAGGAGATAATTAATTTAGATAATCTAAGAAACTGACTTTATTACAAATAGTAAATTGAATCTTTTTATATTATGATACTGAATTGCTTATTAAACATTTACTGCGCTTTTAAAGACTGAGAGGAGGTGTAAAAAAATGTATGAGTCTATTTATCTCTCGTGTACGGAGACACCCACATGCCACGGCTGTGAACAGGCAGCACACAGATGCACATAATGGGGGGGGGGGGGGTAATTAAATATACCCATACCCCCACTCTTCTTCCCTCCATGCATAATTTTACTGGATGATCTCTATAATTATCTAATTTATAACTGCTTAACCAATCCACTGGGAGAGGAAATATCTTTGATTGGCTGGGAACTGAAGTAGTCCAGTGGTTCGGCGTGCTTGGATAGGAGGCGTGCAGTGAATGTGGCACCTGATTGGATGGTTGCTAAACTAGCCCAATACATTTAAAAAAAATGCAGAACTGCAGCTGGCCCTTTAAGTGTTTTGGCGTCATTACCTCCACAATGCTTAAAGGTGAAGCTGCGGATTTGCTTTCCAGAGTAGAGGAAAGCCACTGGGGAGGGAAGGGAGGATGAGAGGGGAGAATAGAGAAATAGTGGGTAAAAGAGAACCAAAGGCAGAGAGAAACAGAGAAAAGGGTATGGGAGTGATAACCAGCAGGTGCGGAGAGAAAACATCTATTGCTGCATAGGTCCCGCAATGGATACAACACAGGGCCCCACATTTGCAAAGGCCGCCCACGACAGTGGTGGTCCCAAAAAGATGGGCCCACTTCGGTTTGCTATATAAAGGAGGGGGGGATCTTGGGGAGGGCATTTCAGAAATTAAAGAAGTTGAACAAAAATTCCTTTAAGAACGCAACATGCTGAAAAGTGAGATGGAGGGGTCTACTTATGGGGTCCTTTCTTGTTCCAAGCATGGATTACTGCGTCAGTATCATCATCATCATCACCATTTATTTATATAGCGCCACTGATTCCGCAGCGCTGTACAGAGAACTCATTCACATCAGTCACTGCCCATTTGGAGCTTACAGTCTAAATTCCCTAACATAAACACAGACACAGAGATAGAGAGACTAGTGTCAATTTTGATAGCAGCCAATTAACCTACTAGTATGTTTTTGGAGTGTGGGAGGAAACTGGAGCACCCGGAGGAAACCCACGCAAACATGGGGAGAAGTGATAGAGGATAAATAGAACAAGGTAATGTTCCTTAGAATTCTACAGAGGTCTTTTCGTTGATCATCTGCAGCTATTAATGCCTAAAGAAGAGATATGACCCTCTGGAGGGTGCAGGTTTAAATCGTAGGTCAGAACCTGAACACAACAAATCCTGTATCTAGCACAACACACGTCTGTCTGGGAGATCCCGGAATCACATCTGCCACTCAGTAACGCTCAGACCGCTCTGCTCATCACACTCATTTGTGTGGAGAGGAAGCCTTTATGTTTTTAATTTGGAAAAGATTGGTGCTCTCACTTTTTATTCTCACTGGACCATAGCATTACATCGAGGAGTAATACCATAATTATTAACCGTTTTAACAATAATGGCTCATGTCCTCTATGACTTTTAACATGGTTAGATATATTTAGCTAATAATCTCCAGCATTACTATGTGACCTTATGGTATCCCTGTTCTCTTTATTAAACTGTACATTATAAATGTTACAAAAGTGTGGCGCTGCATGCAGAATAATACTGGATATTTACATTTTTCTCCACTTGCTCACGGAATCCAATCTAATCTGTGCATACTGCACAACAAAGAGTTCAATTCTTCAAGTATAGATTTGTCGGAAGTCTTAAATCTGTCCATATATATCTATAAATGATGCGTATTATTCTGCATTTATCACAGGTGATGGGTGTATAGTTAGCTATGCCTGAGCTCTAGAGCTCCTGAACTATATACTGTATGATTTTTGCCACAATTATGAATGTTTTGATTCCCTTACATTCAATGGCAAAAAGTACTGCCCTGTGACATCCTATACAACTCTATACTGATCTGTGTCACTATACAGGGGATAATGAGGACCTGATTGTGAATATTCCAGAAGGGACCTGAAATTGGTTTATCACAGCTCGAAAAGCAACAGCATATCCTCAGATGTCCTGTCCAAGATTGTCCAATCATCAGGTCCGACCCACTAAGTGTGACCTTCCAAAGTCCCAGATCTCTCTAACATTTTATTGGTTTAATAAACATTCACCAGATGGTCCAGGAACATGTCTGTAGATTTCCAGGAGAAAGTCAGTAGCCCTACAACAGCCACCCAGATTTGAAAGATGATATGAAGTGATTATAGTATAATCTACAGGACCAAGTTAATGATACTGCACTATAAATTGTATTTAGGTTTTACGTACTTCCGAACTCATCAAGGTACGGATCTCGGGATACGTGTTCTTTTGAAATCGGGAGCAGGTCTGCTCATACTTGCCCACTTTCTTCAGCTCCCTTCCGGGAGCCAGCCAGTGGAGGGGGCGTGAGGGGGGCGGGACGTAATTTTGACCCCGCCCCCTGTGACGGCATGAGGCAAACGCGTCATTTGACAGCGGGGGCGGGGCCAAATACCGCGATTCACCGTGAATCGCGGCGTTTGGGATCTAATTCTGCCCACTTCACTAGGAAGTGGGGCACTTCCTAGTGAAGTGGGCAGAATTTGGGAGATTGCCACACTCGCTCGGGAGTCCGGGAGACTCTCGCAAAATGCGGGAGTCTCCCGGACATTCCGGGAGAGTTGGCAAGTATGGGTCTGCTGTGCTTTGCTACACAAACTGCTGCAGGATACATCTAACATGGATTATAAACTCAGAACGCACAGGAAAAAAATAATTATACTGACTGAAAGTCACCTGTTATTAATATAGGCATTTTAGATAAAACAGTGGAAATAAAATAAACATTTTTTTCCATGAAATACATTTATTAGGATGTTGTTAATGTCTACTGAGCATAAAATACATTTTTACAGTTGCTCCTGATTGCAAACACATGTTATAGCATGCATACAAGACTGTCATCACTACTGATCAGGAGCTGGAGCAAGAGATTTGACAGAAATAACAACTAACATTGAGATGCCCAGAGGTGGATTCAGTCGTGGTCATACTGTACATTGACTACGGCAAAACACCCCTATTCCGGCAAGTTCACCCCCCGAAATCATAGGCTGTCGTAACTTTCCTTTGCGCTCGAAGACAGCAGCGGACAGGGTTGCACTCACGGCCGTACGTCCCCGTTCTGGGCACGCGCAAACTGATTTTGCGGACGATAAACTCACAATTGGCCAATACCGGCCTTGATGAATCAGAACCAAAGTGTTGTTTTGGATTTTTCAATAAATTCAACGGAGCATTACATTACACTACACGTTTCAGGGGGATTCTAAAAATAGACATATTGTCAACTACACCACATCTCACAAAAAGCACAACTACCTACACACTGGATACATAATAGGGGAAGATTCAATTCAATTCAATTCAGTGTGAGGTCCATCAGAGACTTCACAGGAACCTCCACCCATTTTTTCTCGCACCTCATAGAGGTGCGCAAAAATATATGTGGAGACTCCTACCGTAATGGGCAGCAATGTGCACAACAGACATAGCGGTGATATCCATGTGCAAGATCCAGGGCCGGATTAACAATGGGCCTGATGGGGTTGCAGCCCCAGGCATCTCCACAGAAATAGGCCCGAGCCAGCCAGGAGGAAAAAAAAATATTTTTGTTGTAAGGGTACCTAGCGCAGGGAGGGGGTTCAGGGTCATTAGTGGTGCGCGATAGTGATGTGGGCCACTGGCGGCTTCCCTGATTGCCAAAGGGCGGTCCCGTTGTTGGAGAGCAACAGGCAGCCAATCGTGAGGCTGTCTGTTGCTGAGTCAATTTGATAGCAGCCGATTAACCAACCAGTATGTTTTTGGAGTGTGGGAGGAAATCGGACACCCGGAGGAAACTCACGGGGAGAACATATGAACTACTCACAGATAAGACCATGGTCGGGAATCGAACTCATGACCCTAGTGCTGTGAGGCAGAAGTGCTAACCACTGAGCCACTGTGCTGCCCACTCACATCTAGCCATTCTAAAGTTGGCGTAGGACAGTAATGTCGGGTTCACGCAGGACAGAGATGCATATTTGTCTGTCCAAGCCATGTTATTTGTGGGTGGTCACGGGCAGGTACAGATAGCGGATGATGACGATGGTGGTTGGCAGCTATAATGAACCGCTTGTGATTGGCTGTTTGTGAAGGCTCCGCTGACACTGATAGGTTCTTTCTTCGTTAAACGTGCATATTTATTTTTATTTATGTCTAATAGCACATAGATATTATGCACATAACACAAATGGATATAAATATAGGCATTAGTGTATGTGATGTACGCCAAGCGTAAACCAGGCGCATATCTTGCGATAGGTGCAGCTTTGCAGAAACCTGCCATTGCCTTTTTTTAGTGAATGAAATTTGCAGGTCAACCCTACATGAGCCCCTTAAGCTCCCTTCTCTGGGGTGGATCTATCAAACCTTTTAAAAAGGAAAAGTAGAGGTGTTGCCCATAGCAACCAATCAGATTCTAGCTATCATTTTCTAGAATGTACTAGATAAATGATAGCTAGAATCTGATTGGCTCAGCTTTTCCTGTTTAGAAACTTTAGTAAATCTTCCCCGTGTGAGGAACATTTCAAAAGTTGCATTGCTCCAACCCTCAGAAGCGAAACTGAAACCTTATTGCATGCCCTCTTCAATCATTAACCCAATTGCACATTTTCATAACTCTTATGCAGAAGCATTTATTTAAAGGAAAAGAGAGAGAGAATATGACAGAAAGCACCTGGGTTGGAGTCTTTACACCCACTGAAGTGTGTAATAGGACAATGCATTGGCACCTGCTACATCCTCGGGTCATTACAGCCATATGGGACTAGCTGGGGTAATGCGTGGCATCAGTCAGATACTGTACGAACCGTTTCATGACACATAATTGCTGGAAATAAATCCCAGTGAATGAAGCAAAGGAATTTCTGGAACAAGTCTATCTCCTAATCACACAAATTAAACTGTAAGATCAATGACCACACAGATAACAGGATTGTGAATGTACAGGCAACCTATATCATCTAAGTGCTTGTGTGCTATTCCCTACCATGTGAGATAAGGAGAAGCATAATACACTGACTGGTCTATTTAAAAGTGAGTTAAGGTATAGAATAATTATCAACTTTTTACTCTTTCCCTCCAGGAGATCCTGGAGGGGAGGTGAGGTAATGTCATGGATTTAGGCAGGAGATTGTAGCTACTCGCCAGTATTTGCACAACTGAGCTACAAGTCGTGGAGTGTAACGCGCCCCTGGTGCTCACCAGGGACCCCCACAAGGAGGCGTGGATGTTGCTGCAAAGGGCGCGCAGAATGCAGGACGCGGTTCTCCAAGTCAGTTACTGGAGAAGTAGATAGGTGACAGAAGAATGGTCAGATGGCCCGGGTTCAAGCCAGCTGGGAGCAAAGTACAGAATCGATATCCAAAGAGTGGTCAGGGGAGCCAGAGATCAGAAGCCGAGCGGTAACAGCAGTACAGGAATCGGAATCCAAGAGAATAGTCACAATCAAAGCTGAGGCACCAAAGAATAACTGGATGCTGGGAACTGGGAGAAGGTAAGTAGGTATAGGCCACTGAAAGAAGGATGAGACTAATAGAGTCCTCTTTAAATAGGGAGGTTAACTAGGGAGACAGTTAGGAGTCTTCGGCAGTTGGTAACGTTACAGACCGTTGCCGGAGCTCAAGGTCGCGTCCCGTTGCCTGACAATGCGACGTGCATGCTTGGTAGCACCAGAAGGACGGCCGCGGATGAGGCGCCCTGTTGCTGAGCAACAGGACGTGCCCTGATGTGGGAGACAGACGACCTTCCCCTGCGCGGCAGCAAGAAAACAGGGACTGCGCCTGACCGGTATGATGAAGGAGGGAGGCAAAGAAATAAAAAAAAATTCTATCTGCCCCAGCAACACAATGACACAAAATTATGTGATTCACTGTAAATCACATCATGGAGGCTCCCATCCTTCCCACTTCACTAGGAAATGAGCAGGATGTTGGAGAATGGGCTGCTCTGCCGAGAGTCTGGAAGATGTACCTGGAATTCAGGAGTCTCCTGGACATTCGGGAGAGTGGGTGTATACCAGTCACATAAACACACTGGAGGAAGCCATTTTGTTGGGCTGACCCAATCTGCATCCTATTAATTCACTAGGACTGAGATCACGGGAACAATAAACACAGAGAGATGTTACTAGTGCGTTGAAAGGCTGACTATTGGATCATCCCACCAAATGGCTACCTTCACTGTGTGTAGGCAACAGACAGACTTTAATAAATCCCCTTTAAATGTGAGAAGAAGGTAAGTCTGAGGAGATTTTATTTACTTTTTGGCACTTCAAACACAGCCAGTTGCTTTATTCAATATGTGTGACCGATTTTGGTCATTTAACGGTGAGCAAGCCAACAATTTGATGACTTCATAATGCAATAAGCGCTCTCGGTTGAATAAATTGGAAAAAATTCATGAAAAGAAATCATCATTTCTTTTGACCTGCAAATTAATTGTGGCCATTTGAACAATAGTCCTATAAATTTCACGTCTGTGCTAAATTAGTCAATCAACTTGGTAATACCTTTAGACCAATATAAATAACGTCATAACTTGAAGTCTTCCTGTCATCTACACACAGTGGAGGCAGCCATTTTTGTGAGCTGAATATACATAAGAATGTAGTTTATCAAATCACTAGGAACTGGCTACATCAGGCATTTGCGTACTGTGGGAAGAATACCGTGGAGACAGTCTTTTCCTGGACTAAGCCTTGTGACTTGATATGCTGCATTTTAATAATTATTGGTTCAATCAACAAAATGGCCACCTCCACTGTCAACTTTGTAATTTCATTCTCTTAATTTCACTAATGCAAGTGAAAAACGAATCATGCTTTTATTGCTGATATTCCCAGTAGACTACAATTTGGTTTGGCAAAGATACTTTTTTTTCTAACACAATTCAGATCATATCATTCTAGGCAGCCAGTTTTTTTGTTTGTTTTTGGGAAAACAAGCCGCATCAAAGTTTTTATTGTAGGATGGGAGCTGATCATCAGGGGCGCACGCAGGGAGGGTTTCTGATTCTTCAGAAACCCCTCCCCTCCGCGAAAAACAGGGGCTAAACAGTGCCCCTACATAGCGGCACTTTACTGTACAGCAGCCGCGGCGCTGTCAAAGAAGCGTCTTGGGACGCTTCTTTGACATCGCCGCGGCTGCTGTACAATACAGTGCCGCCAAAATGGAGCTGCTGTGCATGCGTGGCCACATGCGCAGCGGCTCTCTATATTTTTTTGCGGGGGGGGGGGGGGGAATCCACCCCTTAAAAATCCTGCGTGCGCCCCTGGATCATGTGACACTCATATATATTGTCCTGTAATAATGCCAAGTATAATTGCTTAGTACTTTAGTCCAGTTTTCGATTCTCAGACAGCTTTAAGCTATTTTGTGCATTTCTTCCTGCAACGTTAATAGGTCACAAAGGACCATATATTTTGCAAACAAGTGTTGTTATTTTTATTAACCTTCAGCTCTGCTCTATGCATTAGGAACATACGTATCCACAAAACAGTTATAGATAGTATATAAGATAAACAAAACAAAAGTTGAAAGAGACACATTGAAGACAATCATGTAAGGTCTGAAAGCCCTTGAAACATTCTTCTAAGTTATGACACATAATCTAAAGAATGTGGCATATCACATTAACATATCTTTCATTAAATCAGATATAATGACTTTACTCCAAAAAGATAGATTTGATTTATTTTCGTTTATATAACCATTGTCAGGTGAATTGAACATTCCTGTTAAGATCTACAATTGTATCATAATGATACTAATGTAGCAAATTAATTCAAAAGGACAATTGTTTTCAATCTTCGTGAAAAAGCCTTCTTGGTTAATCCACCTCTAACGACACAGGAAATGAAAATTCTCTTAATAATAATAAAATAAAAAATGGTTATGAATATTGATTGCCCCATTTTACCTGGAAGTTGAATAATTCATCAATTAACTCTACAATTAATTATTTAATGCAAAATACATAAACTGCATAGTCCCTAAAAATGTTAATGAATCTGTATGGTATAATCGCATAGAGAATTTTAAAAACGTGAAGTGTATTTTTTAACTTTAATTTTATGGGGCAAAAATTGATCATGGATCTCTGCGAGATCCCAAGAATTCACATTAAATGGTAACATCTCCCAAGGATACACCGGCAACGTAATTTATTCTACATAGTTAACTGCTGTCTCCTCCCACTGATTTGCATACTTATGCCACTGACAATGCACAGGAAATGGCAATAGGGAAGGAGGGAAACAGGTGAAGACAAGTCAATATCACTATTTTCCCATCAATATTGGTTTACGACAAAATGGTTGTCCCTGCTGTTTGTGAAAGCGCCTTAGTTATACAAATGTTTTAGTGAATTTAAAGGAAGCATTGTCACAAAAGCGTCAGTGTGTTTTTAAGTTCCCAGGCTAGGCTGCATTTCATTCATAAGAATATTGGTTCGGCTGCCCATATGTAGGTGCATAGGCAAACCAAGAGGGGGTTTCCTAGTGCCTGGAAACTCCCCCCCCCAAGCCCGGGGCACTGTATAATTGAGATGGCTGGACCTTGCCCCCGCTTCACATGGCTCTGCTTGAAAAGGGAGAGCTGCGTGCACCTAACAGTAGTGCACACAGCATTGCCCATGTATATTATGGGTATAGGAAGAGTTGGAGAGCAGCCAAACACTGTCTAAAATTATAGCCACGCCCCCATGCATGCTGGTCACGCCCACTGGCGGCCTGGTGTGGAAACCCCCCCTCTATAAATCCTGTGTTTGCCCCTGAGGTAACAAGTGCACTTTAATGCTATATGATCAGTTACATGTGTACGTACAGTAATGTACTTGTATCCTCAAACAACATCTCATTTTTTTTTCTCTCTTCTCTTAGTTCCCTGGGAAGTAAAAGTCACTGACACACCAACGACACACAGTACATTGCGGATGTGAGTCAGAAATACTCTACATGATTAAAACACACTTGAATGTGACATTGTTTTTTTCCCCTGTTCTTTTCAATGCGTCCAACTCTCCAGAGCTTTGATGTTACTGCGAAAATTCAATCTGAATTGTAACATGATGGGGATATAGCCTTGGATGAGATGTCAGGAACGCCAGGCCACAATATGATTTAGAGCCAGCATGTCAGTATAATATTCTAATAAAATTATTGTTTAGACAAAAACCCGCCGGTAATAACTTAAAGATGGAACGACTCGTTGTCGGGAAAATCCATTGCTTAAAATGGAACGGCGGTTATGAGGTGGATTTTTGTCATGTAAGTGGAAGGGAGAAATCAAATTGCAGCTGTTAAAATGACAGGTATTTCTGAAAATATATAGGTGACAGGAGATATAGATTTCACGGGTCATTTTATTTACAGGGCGTGAAACCACGCGGTGCGATTTTTGGACTCGTGCGATGGAAGCATAGAGACACTTGGGATCCATCAACCCCTTTCCGCGTACTCTGACATGGCATCATCTTGCTGTCTTACAGTTTAACGTCATTTGTTGCTCCTATGCGTTTGGTTAACATATGTTATTGTATGCTGTGCGTAATTATGTTAATTGTTTTATAAGTTAGACAAATTATTCTTCAATGGCGTCAGGTGGAGTGTTAAATCAGGGATAAGAGAGAATAAGATGTCTGGGTTAAACAATTAGCGTATACAGATATAATACTGTCAGACTTTTCATGCTTAGCCAACAAGGTCATTGTTATACTAGTATCCTGGATTAGACTCCTAGGGGGGAATGTATCAAGCTGAGAGTTTCCCGGCGGGTTTGAAAAACCAATCAGATTCTAGCTATCATTTATTTAGTACATTCTACAAAATGAGAGCTAGAATCTGATTGGTTGCTATATAGGCAACATCTCCACTTTTCAAAACCGCCGGAAAACTCTCAGCTTGATACATTTACACCCTAGGCACCTTCTCCACACGAAGCCAGCGGCTCCCAACCTACATAGGGGAGGACACTCAGGGTTAAGTTTTATCATTTTCCCACATATCACAATATGAATACCACCATTAATCCGCCCATCACTAGCTCCACTACCATGGGAATACGGAAGGGTATACAACTTGAGTCTGGGAGTACTGTAAGTGTGTTCGTGGATTAGTGACTAGGAACTTGGCTTCTGTCACATGTGCATACTGTACCTGAAAAGAATTGCATCTATCTGGTGATTGTATATCCGCATGTCTGTATCGCCATCTACGGCACGAACTGCATATTGGTTGCATCAACTTACTGTTATATTCTTGTTTTTGAGCAATATATAATGCAATTTCTTCTTTTTTTACATCTTTTTCTGATCCTTTATCTATCATTTTCTAATAATACATTTTAATTTTATTAAATCTTTAACTCTCTGACATCCTGAAGACCATGTGGGTTTGGCACGCTCTGGCTTCCATTTAAATTATTTTCAGGAGAACTGAGATATCTCCATGTAATTAGCTCACACTATGCCCTAGGATGACTTATATTGGCCAGGTCTTCTCACTGTTATTCAAGGTCTCATTCTTACATTACAATACATGTTGGAATGAAAACGGGGGCTTCCTGCCCCTTTAAAACATAGGCCGATAGCAAGCCCCTATGTCTATCTGAGTCATTATTGTCCCACAATGTACTATACAACAGTCTACTCAAATGTAGGGATGTCCCTTCTTTGTATCAAGAACATGGTAACGTCCTATATAAATTAGCACTTGGAATCTGGCAAGTTGGTAGAAAAGTTTTAGATCATGAAAACATCCCACCGCTGACTCCACTATGGGACAACCCGCGATTTCCTCAGTTGGCCTATTTACCTAATCAGACGTTGTAGCCTTTCTCTCAGCACTGTTATCGGCCCCAATTATAGTTTAGAAGAAAATATGACTTTTTCTGGTTCATTAGATGATGAGCTATGGCCCTTCCCACCTGTATATTTTTTAGGGAAACTTTATTTTTGGCCAGAAAAACAATTGTCTTAAAGTGGATGGTACAAACACACACTCTCTACACTATCCCTATGGAGAACCTTGATTAATGACACCCTACCTTATGAGAAACAACTGTAAAGGCATTGAGCATGCTTAGAGACATTTAGCAAGAAATGGGAAGTGCGATGTGAGTCCCTTATGACTGCTGCCAAGGTCACATAACCTTGTTATTGCACTCAAACATTCTTCAATAGCCGTAGTTGTTCCAGGAGAAGTGTTGCCTTCCTTCGACCGTGGACTGTCATGTAACTATGTAAAGTGAGTGTATACGGTATCACATCCTTACATGTGTTGATATGCATTAAAAAAAATTGAATACATAAATCTAATAACAAAAATTGAAGGTTCTCAGAAAAAGCTGAAGGTCATAGAAATAGAGTTGGATTAGCATGGGTTCAACTAAGTGCAATTGATGTTAAATGCCTTTGTTAAAACACACTAATAATATATCAAGTTCTGATTGATGACCACATGCAGATTACACAATCATTGGCCATCTTTGTGACCCAAAAGCCCTTTCCCACTTTCCTTGCCTGTGGCACTCTGAATCTTACCTACTCTACTGATATTGCCATGCGTAGGTGTTAAGAGTTTATTGCAATGAAGAATGCATCATGGCTAAGGGCTAAGCAGAGAATCTGTGACACAATATCTGGTGACAGATCTCCCATTAGTTTAGCCGTGCATAGCTCGGGGTATTAATGTTAACTGCAAACAAAATATTTAGTCATCGTGAGCCGTTGACCACAATAAACTCGGTTTCGTCTATAGATACATGCTCTCATTTACGTTTTACAAAAATCCTCACCCTAGCAATAAAAAAAAAAATCAGCGCTACATTAATAATTAAACGTACATTATAACTTTCCATCTCTTTATCTACAATCTATATATATACGTAGCCATTATTCATACCATGCAAAGCGTCCGCAGACTTAGCAATATAGAGCTGTGTTTAGAAACTGGTTTATTTTAAAAGCGTCTTCTCATGCAAGTTGTTAATTTTCCATCAATCCCCGGCAAAACAAAGCATCTCGAGACAAAAATGTCGAGTGTGATATTTATCAAGCGTTTCCACATTCTGAAAAGCTTAAGCAATTATTCCTGGCTTAACCCCGGCCTTTATTTCACGCTCATTTATCAGGCAGTGAACCACTTTCCAACGTGTGTTTGCAAACAATCATATATCAATTGTGAGTGTAGCGATGACGTGGTGGGTATGTGTAGAGGGTATATAATGACAGTGGATGTGGGCTTTCACTTTATCAAGATGCCGCTGTTCTGAAACAAGTGGGAAAATATTGATGTCTGGTCGGAAAAAGAACAACATACTCAATAACGTGGAAGGTTTGATGTGTGTTATTCTTATACATTCTTTGCACAATACCATAATCATAAATACAACAGAAACTGAGTGTACTAACCAATCAGGAATGTTTTGGTTGTTTTAAAGATTTATTTTACTTGTTAAGTTTTAGGCTCTATAGTCACAATTGCATCAGAATAAACCGCAGAAGGCAGCCATTTTGCTGAAAAGGATAATGTCACTGACACTTAATTCAAATATTGGAAATAGCATCCTACAACATCCATCATAGTAATGAGGATAGCTCATTAACAGAGACGAGACAATCTTCCGTGGTTAGAGGAATTATTCAGTCCCCCCATGAAAAACAAATTCCATTTGAGTTACTGACGGGAGGCTTAGAAATTACGCA
Organism: Mixophyes fleayi; assembly: GCF_038048845.1. Classification (NCBI taxonomy): domain Eukaryota; kingdom Metazoa; phylum Chordata; class Amphibia; order Anura; family Limnodynastidae; genus Mixophyes; species Mixophyes fleayi. Next base: position 86,454,811 of record NC_134412.1, on the reverse strand, counting down.
AAATTCCAGCGTTTTTGGTGACAATATTGTAGCTAGAGTAACAAACGTCAAACCTCAACATCACTCGCGTCTGGTTTACGCTACTGTAAGTATAAGCGTAAGTGATCTTTCCAGTTGTAAGACAAAAATCTAGAGGGTTTTTTTTTTTTGCACTGTAAAAACGTTATTTTTCCATTTTTATGGCAACAACCGTCGCTCTATTGTTTTCGTTATTTTAGCGTATCTGAAAAAGAGGCTCATAGTGGAAGTCAAGTTGAAGCTTAATAGGCAATCTCTCTCACCCATTTCTTATTTAATTCATGTACTTTGGGAAAAAGGAGTCACCTGAGCTACACAAACAAGATAAATTCCCAACAGTTCCCAACTCTTTTCATTGCATTTACAATATTCTCCATTAAGGCAAAATGCTTCAGGGTATCAGATGCTTACAATCAGAACGTGCAATTGCTTATCCTGTTTAGTCCATCGATAGACCTGTCAATGACACAGTGCATCAGTTGACAATATGGTACTCTGAAAAATATTTTTTCTAGGGTGGATATTCTTGTACATACCATCTTATCTGTGCACAAACTCTAGGAAGAGTTCCTAATGAGGACAATGGCATAGATTTATCAAACATTCTAAAAGGAAAAGTGAAGGTGTTGCCCATAGCAACCAATCAGATTCCAACTATCATTTTCAAGAATGTACTAGATACATAATAGCTATAATCTGATTAGTTGCCATGGGCAACACCTCCACTTTTCCTTTTTAGAAGGTTTGCAAACCTACCCCAATATCTCTAAGTGCTTTGTGTTATGGTGAAACCCTCCTGACGCCTGTGCTTCTTAATGCCCAGTGGTAATTACTATTTAACCATAACATGCCGACATTCCCGACTGGAAAATCGAGACAAAGTAGGACATCCCCCTCACCAAACCAAATCACTGTCAGATCCGCCCAAACTACGACCAGATCAACCCCAAACCATAGCCAAACTTGCCCTAACCACGGCCATATCCACACAATCCATGACCAGATACGTCCACACTATTTTGTTAACGACAACTAGTACTGTCCGGTGAAATTGACACTCTTGGGATGTATCTAACAAAAACCATTGACTGCTACTCAGACAACAGCAAAGGACAGTGAAACATTGCAAAGCAGCCATCATCTGTCTTTTAATGAAGAGTGAAACATGTTAGAAAACTTCCAAGCATCACTGCAAGCGCTAGTCAGCAGAGGAGCATAACGCAAATTAATAGCAATCTCTTCAGTTAGAATACCACATGGCGCCATATATATACCGAGCCCCCTGCTACCCGTAATAACTCACAGTACTTATTTATGAAGAAGTTAGGGCTCCATCTAATTCCTTCACAATTAAAATGGGAGCAGGAGACCATCAGGGGCGAAAATATTATTAAAGACATAACCTGTGATATGTGTCAAACCTTCTTTCAGCTAAGACAGCAACGTGAGCTGATTAGAATGAATGATGTAGCAATTGATCCAGCGCTTGCCTACTGTAACATGTTATTAAAATAAAACTTTATAAATCTCAATGTGACAATTCCTTTTTTATTAATTTCTCCCATGCAAAATTAGCACATCTCCTAACCACGCGCATAAATAAGGAAAAGGTTCCAGCTCGCTGGCATATTGCTGTCATTAATTTTTTAATATAAAAAGCCTTCTGATATGAACTCAGCATTTAAACGACACCAATTAATTTTCATGTTAAAAGTCTAAACAAACTTCATAACTAATTGCAGCGAGTCCTTGACCAGCCTACCAGCTTTCATCCTTATGGGAAATTTGCATTCTAGTGGAAGTCTGGAAGAGGTAGATACTGGGATATTATGATAATTGTCTTTTCTTCTATTATTTTCCTTTGCTAATTTTAACCCGAGTCACTACACACTTCCTATTTCCCTTGAAGATCTCCTTATTGTCAAGCAGTGTCGACCTGGGGTGTACGTAAAATGCTTTTATAGGGAACCACTGCTAAATCTAAAAGTTGTGATGTCACTATTAACAGATTATAGCAGGGTTTCCCAAACCCAGTCCTCAGGGCTCCCCAACAGTGCAGGTTTTCCGGATCACATGTGACATAATTAGGACCACCTGTGGATCTGTTACAATGTGTCAGTCAGTAATGAATACACCTGTGCTCCAGCAAGGAGATATGGAAAACCTGCACTGTTAGGGAGCCCTGAGGACTGGGTTTGGGAAACCCTGGATTATAGTTTTATATCCTCACTTAAGCATGCATCCGTAATAAGAAATAACAGCCCTTATTAAAATTTTAACGACGTTCACAGCGACATCAGAGCCTTATGACCTGTAAAAATCGCTCAGTGAGACATTATATCTTAATAAGGTCACAGAACTCATCACTGTGACTTCTATGGTATAGTATAGTTTCCTACTAAATTATATGTAGCAAATGACATTACCCCATGTATTACATAAAGATGCATCACAAGTTCAGGTTAATTCAGGCTCTGTTCTTGTTTAATAAATATTAATATTATGCATACAGAACGTTAATACCTAGTCCAATATGCGTGTTCTGATAAACTGTCAAAAGGTGCTGAACAGAGGGATAAAGTTAAAACTCAGAGGTTTATTAAAATAGACTGAGAGGTGTTTTCCACCTTCAAACGACTTTCATTTATTGGTTGGCACATTCTTTCCTGCGACTTTGATTACATGTATTGTTTTATATTTCAGACTTCCTTCCACGCCATATGGTACAGTTGTTTATTTTCAGTGTCCTGGGATGACACAAAGCCACTCTCTGGATCCCATTGTGTTTAATGTAGAAAGCATAGCACATCTCCTCCTAGTACAACTCGGCCTGATGATAACAATATGCAGCTGAAGTGCACAGGAGGGAACCATAAAGAGGGATAAAGAAATATCTTTAGCAAAAATTTGCAAGAGGGCACATACAAGACAACAAACTAAAGTCATCTGAAGGTCAATAATTGATTAATAATGGCTCACCAAATCTGAAACCTCTTATCTCTTGTGATAATATTTTAACTATGTCTTAGTAAAGTTTTCTTCAGGTTTTTATATTATGATATATAAAACAGTGGTTTATTTCCTTCTTCTCAGGGTGAGTTACTGAATATGGATCTTATTATTTGGAACAATATAAGCAGCACTGTGGCACAGTGGTTAGTATCGTTGCCTCACAACGTTGGGATCATGATTTTGATTCTGACCAAGGCCCTATCTGTGTAGAGTTTGTATGTTCTCCTTGTGTTTGCGTGGGGTTTCCCCCAGGTCCTTCAGTTTCCTCACACACTCCAAAAACATACTGGTAGTTTAATTGGCTTCTGACAAAATTGACCCTAGTCTGTGTGTGTGTGGTAGGGGCTTTAGATTGTAAGCTCCAATGGTGCAGTGATTGTTGTGAATGATTACATAGTCTCTGTACAATGCTGTGTAATGTCATTTGAGCTATATAAGTAAATACTAATAATAATAATAATAATAATAATAATATATTGTAAATTTATTGGATCCCTTTATATATATACCGTTCAAGTTTCTTAAGGTTACAAAAAAATATACTTGCCACCTAGGGGCTATAGGGGCATATTCAATTAAGTCTAAACATAGCGGATTTCCGTGTGCACCCCATCGGCGTACTGTATTATCACTTTACACGTGCGTATCGGCGATGTCTAGACTTAATTGGATATGCCACTAAGACTATGTTGATCTAGAGAAAAACTAACATTTGTCTCTTCTCTATATCATACTGAGTTAAAAGCTCAATTCAGTCTCTTATAAGTTGAAATATGAGCTGTGTTGCTTGATGTGAAGGTGCTGATCTTTTATGTCACATCTATAGGATAAGTCTCTTTAGTGGAGAGAGCTGTGACTGATCTTATTTTTTCAGGTGTAAGGTCGTACTTTTTCCCTTAGAATTTTCTATTAGGAAGCAAAACAAAATAATCTCAATGCATCGTAGAACTTATCCCTATCTGTACATTGCATGCAAAATAAATTAAATTACTATTCACATAAAGAAAAATCTACAACCCCTATGATTGTAACATAGTAATCTAGCAATGTAACTGTCTGCCATAATAACCCCACTGTTAAAACACAATTATTTAAAATGTACCCGTCACTTACTGTACACGGGGTGGAGGCAGCCATTGTGTGGCCTAATCCAATAGTCTTGAGAATGCAGCCTGTGGATCCGCTAGGAACTAATGACATCACTGAGGTACGAGGCACTCAGTGCCTCGTGTGTCTGTAATCTCACTAGTTCCTAGTTAATTCATAGAGTATTTGTTCAGACTGCCTCATCTGTGTACAGCTAGTGGATCTATTTTTTTTCACCTATCTTATGTATTACATTTAATAAAAGGCTTACAATGGTTTCTTTCCCTCGGTTTAGAAAAGTTTCAAAGTATTAAGAGACGTCTGGACAGTGTATATATTTCAGAACAGCCAACCCCCGCGGAGATTGGCTCCCACAGCTATCTAGTTTAGCAAATTGCAGACACACGCGTTTCACTCCACATCTTGAAATATGTTCCTGTCGCCATATGTCGGACAGAGGGCAAATTGATCTTGAACTAAAGATCGCTGATCCCTATGGCTAAGCTGAATGTTTAACCGGCGGTATAAAGAAAACACATGGTCAAACATGGGCACAGCATACGGTGAATGCCACAAGCATATCAGTGAGATACCAGAATAAACGGAAGGGATAACCATCAAATTATCAACTTTAAATTTCAGTGTACAAATAAGCTATCAAGTATTTGTGTGCTACATGAAAAAACAGTCAGTATTTAACTTATGTGCAAAACAGAACACTAATTTGCACCCCTTGCATTGTAACATGGTTTTGTCCAGGAGACTGAAATAAGAAGTTTCTTAAGTTAAGATCCTTAATGAATCAGGCCCCAGAATCGGAAACAAGGGTGGTAATTGTTCCGTTTAAAAAGTGTTCATAGAGAGTACACCATGGACCCACAGAAGTTTTTGGGAGCTTATCTTAAATCACTACACAGTAAAAGAAAGCACCAAGAAACTCCTATACAAACACAATACAGTTTTACTGAATCCGTGTGCTCTTTTATTTGTATTGTAAAGTATGTCATTTAAATCTATGTTTAAATGACGTTTTAAACTACTGCTTCCTACAAATACAACATTCTTAACAAATTCTTCACAGGGAATGTTCACTCATGTTTTAATTCATAGCTTCCAATTGATAATAAGATGACTCTTTCGCACACAGTGGAAGAACAGGAAGGCACGCCGGATACCTTTCCTAGAGAACTAATGAGTGGCGTTGTGGCAGGCTGGATTGTGTTGTGAAGAATGCCATAACAAAAAAAAAAGGCACATTGTGGTCTTCTGAGAAGCTGACTGATTTCTCCAGGGCTCGGCAAGCTGACCCGCTTCTCCCATGATAACACAGAAACAAAACACTCTACCTCAGTCCCCATTTGTCACTCAGTTGGACGCTTGCATTATTCCATAAATCTCTCCAGACAAGTTATTAAAAGTTATCTAAAAGGTACATTATATTTGTTTTAGCAGTTGGGCTCTAAAAAAATACACTGTAAGCTGAAAGTAAAAAAAAATATATTAATAACAGAAACCTGATAATAGATGTTTGTCTTAAAATACTCTCACTGCTTCTCTACATCAATTCTAAAAGTTAACTCTGGTGTAATTAGAAAATGAACAAGTATAACAGTTGTATTGAACTACCGTGTTTAGTCTCCATATGGTAATGTGTGTGTTTGTTTTTTGGGATTTTGACCACAAATCTATGGTCCTGATTCATTAAGGATCTTAACTTAAGAAACTTCTTATCTAAGTCTCCTTGACAAAATCATGTTACAATGCAAGGGGTGCAAATTAGTATTCTGTTTTGCACATAAGTTAAATACTGACTGTTTTTTCATGTAGCACACAAATACTTGATAGCTTATTTGTACACTGAAATTTAAAGTTGATATTTGTGTGCTACATGAAAAAACAGTCAGTATTTAACTTATGTGCAAAACAGAATACTAATTTGCACCCCTTGCATTGTACCATGGTTTTGTCCAGGAGACTGAAATAAGAAGTTTCTTAAGTTAAGAACCTTAATAAATAAGGCTCTATGTCTATATTTAAAACAGGACGTATTGCTTTCTAGGAATATCTGTCACACTATAGTGTAAGTGCTTATGGTGTTAGTGATAAATATACTAGCTATACCCCAGAGCTCACTGTCAGTTTGTTCCCTCGTATAACGCGGGATATGAAGACATCACTTAGGAATGCGCACTGGATCCATTAGTCATCAATGTATTCTCAATTGACATACGTAGTGCAGTGTGTTTAAACCAAGGCTTAGGGGCCTATTTCTGAACATGGTTTTAGCCATCGGGGTCAAGCTCCAAAAAGCTAGGCTTTACAGAGCCCGGACCACAGTACCCATTGAGAATTATGGGTACTGTGGTATAATGCGCTACTTAGCCTAAGGCAGGGGATATCTAGGATATTTCTTGCGTTAGGCTTTTGTTAAAAACCATTGTTTCTCCTATTAGAACAGGCACTATGTGAGCACTACAGCCAGCAGTGTGTGTTACACCACTGACCACCAGTCTGACCAGTCCTGGCAGGTGTGGGCAATAACCTCCAACATTTTTCAATATTATTGCAAAGTATTATAAGTGGTACTTCTTAATGTCACCCGGCTGGCATAATGTTCTGGAGAGAACAGTGGATACTAATTGAGGCTTAATATAAAGTAATTGGAGTGCAACACAATCAAAACCTCAGGATCCACAGTTTAGTAAAGCAGCAAGCAGTTGATAAGCTATCCCTCTTTGATTTAAACATAAATATATTAAAAGGACACTGCGCTCATACTAAACACAATTATATTTCTACTATGTGAATTATTACAACAGATTAGCCATATACTAATATTTTGATGTAGGTTAAAATAGCTGATATCGATATGCTCAAATTGTATTAATTGAACCTAGGTGAATAGCGTAGGCAGTCTTTTGGGCGATGGGGGCACAGTGCAAAACATACTATACTGTAAACAGACCCTACATAAAAATCATTAATCAAATTATGACAGGTTCTCCTTAATATGAATAGGGAATGAGGTCTTGTGCAAGACTTTCCTTTTGATTGAGTCAACGAGCCAAATTTTCTATTGGCCGAGAACACTGACACAGTCGCAGAAACAAGACGGGACAATTCCCTGCTGCTTCCAGGACCACAATATGTCCCGAAGTAGTGTATTAAGTGTTCTCTCAGGGATAACCAGAGATATGAAACTACAAATCTGCACAACATATTACTCAATTAAATATTGCCGTAAACCTTGTTAAAGCTTGCCAGGCAAAATTTGGACTTACACCTCTGGCTGATTACACAAGAAATTTAGCATCAAAATCTGAAACAAGCAAGAGAGATCTAAGACTGATGTTTCTATTCGGGACAAAACATCAACATCTCCCAATTATTTCTAGAATTTTGTGGGTTTTATCACAGCACAATCTATAACACAAGTCTATTATGTTCATAGAGTCTTTAAGTGATTATGTGAATACGTTCGTTTACAGTCTTTTAAGTGTAATTTCATCTGTAAGTTATAACCCTAAGGCCCCATACCTGCTGGTGTTTATAACATGTATTTTATACATGTAAACAGGTCTGATACTGGAATCCATTGTTTCCAGTGTCACCAATAATCCTACTAATACTTGAGAGCTTATTTGTACACTGAAATTTAAAGTAGATATTTGTGTGCTACATGAAAACACAGTTAGTATTTAACTTATGTGCAAAACAGAATACTAATTTGCACCCCTTGCATAGTAACATGGTTTTGTCCAGGAGACTGAAATAAGAAGTTTCTTAAGTTAAGATCCTTAATGAACCAGGCCCATAGTCACAAAGGTATATGAACAGTGTTTGACATGCGTTTTTTTTTTTGCGCTATTACCAATGCTGAAAAGCGCTCATGCCACACCAGTGGATACCTGCCCTAACAATGATAATATCAGCCCTGTGTTTTTTAAGATATAGTTTGCTTCCAGGAACACTTTTCTCACTTTGTATCTTTTAAAAATGCTGGCGGGGAAAATGCAACAAACAGTGACATCACAAATCTGTGGGTCATGTTGAGCTGAAGGCAAATTGCATTTTTGCCATATAATACGTTTTTTTTTTACTTTTGCGCATAAAGCTTTAATTTTAGAACTAGTGCTTTGTGCGCTTGTGCAGAAGTAAAACAAACGTATTATACGGCAAAAACGCAATTTGCATTCAACTCCACAATAGCCCCTTTGTGTGCAGTGCTTGTGGTGGAAAACTACATCTACCATGCATTGCAGTAGCAATATACAGTATCTGTCTCCTCCATCGGCATCTGGCTATAGCTAGGTTGTATCACTCAGTGTCTGCACAGAAGTACGCTTTCTCTCTTGCAGAGAGACTAACAGAGAATAACATTTACAGTGTAAGGGGATGGACCAGACAACCGTAAGTCTACACTGTATTTTATCCAAATCAAATAAACTAGATTATTCAACAGGGGGTCCAGGCAGTACTATACTAAAGTAAAATATCAGAGGTAACATGTTGTATTGGCAAATATATATATATATATATATGTTGGGCCTTTATAGACAAGCCATTTGTTTGCAAAGTGCCATTTAAGTAGTGGGCAGCACGGTGGCTCAGTGGTTAGCAATTCTGCCTCACAGCACTGGGGTCATGAGTTCAATTCCCAACCATGGCCTTATCTGTGTGGAGTTTGTATGTTCTCCCCGTGTTTGCATGGGTTTCCTCCCACACTCCAAAAATATACTGGTAGGTTAATTGGCGGCTATTAAATTGTCCTTAGTCTCTCTCAATCTGTGTGTGTGTGTGTGTGTTAGGGGATTTAGATTGTAAGCTCCAATGGGGCAGGACTGATGTGAATGAGTTCTCTGTACAGCGCTGCGGAATTAGTGGCGCTATATAAGTAAATAGATGATGATGATAATGAAGTATGACAAAAATATGCATATAGTCATGAAAAGGAACACACCATTTAAAATAAACACTATGCAGCTTATTGTATGACTCATATAGATCCGTACAGAAAACCATGTGTATTACCGAGGTCCATTTAATCCAATTTACTTCTCTAAAAAAAAAATCCAAAACAGATAGGAATAAAGATGGGAGTGAATAATCCTTTAAGCGGATGGCACAATAAATTTATTTTATCAAGTTTATATTTCATAAAGGAAAACCTATTTTTGAACATTAAGCGGTTTTCCCTGAAATTTTAAGAAATCCCTTTCTACTAGTAGTACTTTGGTGGGGATCCCGTCCATGTGACCAGTAGCTGTATTTACCAGGATCCTGGCACTCACTTATAGCCAGTAGCTTTGATGAGTATGTAATGGGAGGTCGGATACAATGTCTCTAACTGATATCTAACTTAGATACATCATGTCAAATCTCTCCTGCGCTAGAGAAAGCTGAGCAGCACCAAAGGGGAACAACTGAATTCTCATCTATACGTAAGTGCCGGGACCCTGGTAAATATAGCAATTGGTGGAGGTCCTAGGGGGGAGGAGATCATTCCAAAATACCATGATTGGGACTGTGAGTGATTTAGTCAAATTGATTTTTATAGTGGAAAAATCGCTCTCAAATATATTCAAGGTTATTTGAAGTGCGCGTAGTTAAATATTAAGGGATTTGGGAGTAACAGAATGTGATTTTGTAAATAATAATTAGAATGCGCTACTGTATAATTATATCATTTGCATAAGAATTTTTTCACACGTGTCTGGATTTATTATGATTTAGCGTAATTCACAGAAGGCTAAATACATACAAATGTCAAAATATATATTTTCTTTCTGAAACGCCGATAACGCATCAAGTAGATTCATATTGCATCTGACTGTTTAAAGCATATTTTCTTTATAGCCTTCTGGTTGTTGTACTCTTATGTGATTGATTATTTCTCTACAAATGTTTAATATATGACACAGCGTTAATGACCCAAATGTGTTGTTACCCACAGCAGTCAATCTAATATTAGTTATGATTTATCTGCTTGGCTGTTGTGAGCTTACAGCATATCTTTGCTATTTGCTTAGGACTCTAGTGCATAATTGCCAACCGTTCCAGGTTGGCCAATGGGAGATCAGGGTAGGAGGCGGGCATGAGGGGGTGTGGTTCGGTGAAACGCGTCATTTTGGCCCCACTCCTGTGATGTAATGACGCAAATGCCTCATTTTACCATGGGAGAGGGGGGTATTGGGGGAAGCGACAAGTCAAAATGATGTGATTCCCTGAGAATCGCATCACAGAGGCTCAAAATCTGCCCACTTCACTAGAAAGTGATTATTGGTCTGGTTATGTCCTGTGACCTTTTAATAAAAACAATATTGAATCTTTCTGTCTTTCTTCGGTGTCCTTAGCCAATGTTTCTATATTATCCAGGACATTTTGCTTCTATCAGTTGCCTTGGATGTAGCACAGATGTGCTGGCCGTGGAGCCGTTCTGTGTTGTATCTAAGGGCAAGAAACAACTCTGCTGGATGATATAAAGGACTTGGTGAAAAACACGGAAGGAAAAACAGACAGAAAAAGCATGTAAGGGTAAGAGGGGCATGTACCAATAAAAGAAAAGTCATCTGTCAATGGAGATCCCCTTTAACTTTGAATCCCTATTTTGCCACAAATCACACCCATTGATGCACTTAGAATAGCAGAAAGAATACACAATATTATTAAAACAACATTTTCTAAAACATGTATCAACATATATATATATATAATATTATTTACATATCACATCTTTACGAATAATATTACATAGATGATGAAATTACTGTTGTAATAAGCAGCACACACAACATCAACTTTAGGATGTGAGGTTGAACTTACAACTATATATTTGTCAACATGTAAAAACAATTCCCAAGGTCTGTTTGCTGCTTTAGACAAAATTAGACACTGAGGGGGGAATTCAATGTTTCAGTTCAGGGAACTGCGAGCAAAAAGTGGGCGTTGAAACTACCGTAATAACGGTAATTAAGTGCATTATTACCGTAATAATGGTAATTAAGTGCATTATTACTGTAATAACGGTAATAATGGGCAGGCCGCGTTACTTTTACACTTAACGCGGCCAATTGAATTTCCCCCTAACGGATCATAGTATATTACACTGGCCTACATGACTCTGCTACTAATGATACAATCATAACTTTATTGTATTTTAAATCATCTCCTTTTAAGTTGCAATTTATATAGCACAGTAAAATAATAGACTGCAAACATAGTTTCCATCACACAGGTGTATGTGGGGACAACACATTGCAGGGGAGAAAACCTACAGAGAATTCGGTAATTATCTGACTTCTAACTATGAGATTATTAAGTACTATGTCTAAAGGAGACCAAACTGAAAGCCAGTACAAGTAAGGCCCCCATACACACTCAAATCTGGCCGCTTGACACAAGTGCCACACACACACACAATAGTGTACATGGCTAAATTGTACCAATCCAGCCATTTGGCACTCGGGCGGAATGGCTAAACCCAATTGGTCATAAGTGTGGTGGCTCAAGGACTGCACATATGGTAAGTTATACCATTGTAAGTTTAGGCCAGTCCCGATCAACACCAGAATATTCCTGATCCAATGTTGAGTGGAATCGGTCATTTCACACATGCTGTAATTTGTTTGCCTGTTAGGGCTAACATCGTCTGATGGAGTCTACAAATTGTAGTGTGTATGGTCACCTTAAAGCAGGGTGACCATGCACACTGTTAATATCAACTTTAACTCAACTTGATTTTAATGACGATTTAAATTGTGACTTAAATCACATGAGTATTTAAAAAAAACAAAAACATTGATTGAAATGACCATTAAAAAAATCCAGAGTTTTAACAAGCTTTTAATAGTAATTGGCATACTGTGCAATATGGACCATAGTCCTTTGACCTTTCATTAGCTGCTCCACTAATAAAAGGTCTATATCTATGGCTCTTGCTTGTTGACCTAATTTAATTATGATTCATGTGATACAAAGAGGTACAGCCAACAGACAAGTCACAGATAATTCCAGAATCCGGAGAGAATAGCCAACACCACACCAGTGTTTCAAGTTCAGAGAGAAAGGAAGTTGAAAGAAGGAACTTATCACTGTAAAAGCGACCTCGTTTAATGACCTCTTGTTTGACCACGATGTTGTGTCAACAGTGGCACCAATAGACTGGTGGAAAGTGCACATTGGTTCAGAAACTGTAGCTGGTAATGAAAATAGCAGTAGAGCAATCGCTAACAGCTGCAGCATCTTCAGCTTCAGTAGAAAAAATATTTTCCACATTTGGGTTGGTGCAGTCAAAATTGAGAAACTGCTCGGGTACTGACAAAGCTGCAAAACTTGTGTTTCTTTTTAAGGCGTTCAGTAAACCTAATGTGTAGGCTCATTCAGATTAACAAGGCAAGGCAATTGCCAACTATTGTAACTTTTAGCATCATTTCTGTTTCTTTCCTTTTGCAGTTTGTGTTGTGATTTGTGTGTAGTTTGCTGTGCCGTGATTGGTGACACTATCAAGTCATGTAAATTGAATATATTAAAGATACAGTATTTTAAAATAACTTTGTATTATTGTGTTTTACTTGGTTTATTTGTTTACTTGATCATTTTTTTAAGGATCAAAAAAAAATCAAAAAATCTGATTTAAATCAAAATAATCTGATTTTTTTAATTTTTTTCAAAAAAAACGTGATTTTGTTCATAAAGATGCCCACACACGGGCAGAGATTGCCAGTTTCAGGTAAATCCACCAGACAACACTCCCAGAGTGAGCTCAAATCAAGCTGGCATAAAAACCAAGCAAAGGATATTTATGGATTTAATTTTTGTCTCTGCTAAGTATTGCAATAATAAGCTACAATGCATATTCCACGTTTAAAAGACCAAAGATAAAGACCTACTAATTTAGCAAAAATGTGTTATTTTTATTTCTACATTTTATATACAAAAAGACACAATACACAAAACTAAAACTCAAAGAAACTAACTCAATATTATATAGGTACCATTTAAAGGTCAATTATCACGTAACAAATAAATACACAATGACGTACTCTTCTGCTAATTGATGCACAACTAAAACCTTATGAACAAAAACAAACATGTATATGTTTTAATCAATAAAGTGTAGTACCTTTTCTAGCCTGTAGATGTTGCTGTATATGACGGACTTATGGATAGTAGTATACCATGTACAGCAACAGTGATAACTTTAGCCTAACTGTGAACAATGTATATTTTACAAAGAGCTGAAAACAACGAAATATATAAATTTCCTCTTTTCTATTGAACTCTGCTTTAAAATTCAATTAGATTCAATTTTTACAGAACGCTGTAAAAATTATATGTTCATGGTAATTCCCCCTTCATAAAAAATCTATTTTATATTCACATTCCATTCTTCCATCTTTTAATTTCCAAGCTGACTTTCCTTTAACACAATAAAAAATAAGATTTCAATTAATTTATTTAATGTCACCTCCAATCAGGGTTGTCCACTGGCGGGCACTGAATAATCGGTAAAAAGGATCAATATTAATTATACAAGGTACAGTGGCAAAGATTGTTCCTACCTTGTTTTAGGGGAAGTCGTCAGCCATTCTTCATGCTTTTCAAACGTTATTAAATAAGCTGCGATTTCCTGAAGGAAAAGAAGAAAAGAAATAGATGCAGTCATATATATGCTTTTATTGCGGCAAACATTAAGCACGAATCAGACAATGTGTTATCGGGCGACACTGGTGAACAAGCAGAGACAACAAAGTACGGAACTTAGAGTCGGGAGGCCTGGGAGAGAGCTCGCTGCGGCTCATTGGGTTGGATTATGCTGAGTTAGACCTTCTGCCTCTTGTTTGGCAGATATTTTGTATGTGTTTGTCAGTGATATATACTTTGACAATCTAGTGAGCGTTAATGTTTTTGTTATGTGTGCCGTGGCGTTCAAGTGCACGGCCAATGATCCTGCAAAGTGCTTAAAAGTGGAGCCAAGTTAACTTCGGAAAATGCTGAGAAATGAAAACTGTTACGTGATTGTGAAAAAAATAAATGTATATATTTTTAATGAATAGAACAGAGAAAGTGATATCGGAGCTGTCTTTATCAACTGACATCATTAATTATGCACTTTTTTTAGTTTTTCCATTGCATTAGTTCAGGCCTGGCTAACCTTTGACTCTCCAGGTGTTCATCATCATCATCATCAGTTATTTATATAGCACCACTAATTCCGCAGAACTGTACAGAGAACTCATTCACATCAGTCCCTGCCCCATTGGAGCTTACAGTCTAAATTCCCTAACACACACACAGACAGACAAAGACTATGGTCAATTTGATAGCAGCCAATTAACCTACCAGTATTATTTTGGAGTGTGGGAGGAAACCGGAGCACCCGGAGGAAACCCACGCAAACACAGGGAGAACATACAAACTGCACACAGATAAGGCCATAGTCGGGAAGCGAACTCATGACCCCAGTGCTGTGAGGCAGAAGTGCTAACCACTAGGCCACTGTGCTGCCCACTACAAGTCCCAGAATGCTTTGCTTGCTATCGGCTGGAGGAACCAAACCTGCATTAGTTAATCTGTGTGTAATGCCTCTATCCAATGTTCCATATTCTGCGTGATACCCTCCATGCCTCCCACAATTGCCCAGGTCTGTCCATTATCCTTAGCAACAATATCCAACTTGTGCTCATCCCTGCACGATGAAATCTGTACAAGCGCATTTGCGTACAAATCAGTGCACGGAGATGGAAAATAAAACATGATCAACAGTATTTTTCAGAGAATTTCTCTAGGTGTTGCCAACTGGGAAGAAGATTGGGCATTGCCGTTTTCCGGTGCCCATCAGTGCCAGCTGTGAAGATTATCCCCTAAACAACAACACTACGTACTTTGCAGCAATCATTGAAAAACGTCAAATCTCACCCACCTGTCCCTGCAGAGAGAAGTTTTATATAGTCTTTTGTTCCTTATATATGGAATGCAATGCTATCTTCTTGGATGAAACAAGCCCACACGCTACTATAAATCTTTCAAGACAGTTACACAAATATGAATGAACAGATGCGGCCAGATTCTCCCACCAAGAGAGGAGTCGTTTGAAATTACACCAATAACTTCACATACTTTTCTGTACTGCTGAGCGTGTAGCAAAGTCATCAAGCTTTGAGGGGGAGAGAGAGAAAAAAAAAAAAAAAAAGCACGGACACCTGAAGGAACATTAAATATTTATAAACACAACAACATCTTTGCAGATGGAATTACTGATTTATTAATAATTTCCATAAAAAGCCAGTGGGTGACATCCACATAAGTCATATCTTTTGCTTTCAGGCGTGATTCCGCCCATTAATTTCAGATCTGGATTGGTCGAGTCCGATTCGCTAACAGTAAATTGGCAGAGCTTGTTTAAATTAAAGCGGGATTGACACTTAAATATAAAACTTATTTATTACACATTAGAAGGATGTAGAGATTATAATTCCCAAATCCTAAGTCCCAAATTAATTTCCCTTTCTTCAACGTTTTTGCTGAATAAGTACATTAGGGGATCATTCAGATGTTAGGGCTGAAGTGTGCTGTGCGTGGGGGACAGTATGACCGTAGTCTGAATGCGCTGAATGCATGCACAGCACGCTGAGAGCTGAGTAGGCATATTCATCAGTAATGCCAAACCACCACCGCTGTACCGGTCTGTATAACACACTGCACCAGCCTGTGGTCGGTATAACACACTGCACCAGCCTGTGGTCTGTATAACACACTGCACCAACCTGTGGTCGGTATAACACACTGCACCAACCTGTGGTCAGTATAACACACTGCACCAGCCTGTGGTCTGTATAACACACTGCACCAGCCTGTGGTCTGTATAATGCACTGCACCAACCTGTGGTCTGTATAACACACTGCACCAGCCTGTGGTCTGTATAACACAATGCACCAGCCTGTGGTCTGTATAACACACTGCACCAGCCTGTGGTCTGTATAACACAATGCACCAGCCTGTGGTCTGTATAACACACTGCACCAACCTGTGGTCTGTATAACACACTGCACCAGCCTGTGGTCTGTATAACACACTGCACCAACCTGTGGTCGGTATAACACACTGCACCAACCTGTGGTCTGTATAACACACTGCACCAGCCTGTGGTCTGTATAACACAATGCACCAGCCTGTGGTCTGTATAACACACTGCACCAACCTGTGGTCTGTATAACACACTGCACCAGCCTGTGGTCTGTATAACACACTGCACCAACCTATGGTCGGTATAACACACTGCACCAACCTGTGGTCTGTATAACACACTGCACCAGCCTGTGGTCTGTATAACACACTGCACCAACCTGTGGTCTGTATAACACACTGCACCAGCCTGTGGTCTGTATAACACACTGCACCAGCCTGTGGTCGGTATAACACACTGCACCAACCTGTGGTCTGTATAACACACTGCACCAAGCTGTGGTCTGTGTAACACACTGTACCAGCCTGTGGTCTGTGTAACACACTGCACCAGCCAGTGGCCTGTATAACGCACTGCACCAACCTGTGGTCTGTATAACACACTGCACCAACCAGTGGCCTGTATAACACACTGCACCAACCTGTGGTCTGTATAACGCACTGCACCACTCTGCATTGTCACACTAATCGCTGGGATACTTTTTTAACAATTGTTGGGCCCTGTCTGCAAGGTGCCTTAAAAAAATGGTGGGGGAAAGAAATGTTGACATGAATCAGTTGCGGGGTTGTGTTTTTCAGTTGCCATGGAGACCTGATTTTTCCTTAAGGCCAGTCCGGCAGTAAGCTGTCTAATGATATCCTATGTTTTGTACCCATATTTATGCCAACACATTGAGTGGCGCTGCTGGAAACTTTAGGGCTGTCCACATGATACAGACGCCATTTTCTTGAAGTCCCTATTGTGTCACACACTGCAATAGATCCCTTGCCGCTAGTATTTACCTGGTGAACGAACTGCTGTGATCAATGGGATGAACTTGAAAAAGATTACAGATTGCCAAAAAAATCGTAAATTGTACTAAAACTCACAACATAATTTGCAGCTATTTTTTTTCAATAACATTAACATATTATGTATGCAGGCTGCATGAGAAGGGAAACAGTGATTTCAGTTCATTGATAATCTGGCTAATAGTCACTTCCAAATTGAGTTTGGCAGGTCCATGATCATTAAAACCTGAATTGGTTCCTAAGCTCTGATAAAGTTTCAACTAATAGCTGTTTGGACAACAAAATTTCACAAAAATGCTACCTCAAGAAGAGCGGAGATTTTTTTTTCCTAATTTATTTAGAAACTGCAAGTTTGTGCTTCATACAAATAGAGAAATTATACAGAGCGATTTAGTGTGCGTCTTTTACCTTCTTTTCGGAGGGATACTTTAATGAGATATTTCGTTATGTGTCCCCCAGCAAACAAGACTGGAGGTGATGCACAATGTCAGTCACTTAAATCTGAACCACGTTAAACCCTCTATAAACATTTGCCTATATGATAGTGTTTTATAAAACAATCCAAATTTTATTATTGACTCTCCCAGTAGCATGATTGTCTTTGTGTCTTGTATATTTACCTGCTTGGTGTAATTTTTACATTCCTCATTGTTAGCCACACAGCACACACCACATTGTACAAACCACACTGCACACACCACATTGCACATACCACACAGCACACACCACATGGCACACACCACATTGTACAAACCACACTGCACAAAACACATGGCACACACCACATTGTACAAACCACACTGCATAAAACACATTGCACACACCACATTGCACACACCACATTGTACAAACCACACTGCACACACCACATTGCACAAACCACATGGCACACACCACATTGTACAAACCACACTGCACACACCACATTGCACAAACCAATTTGCACAAACCACATTGCACACACCACATTGCACAAACCACATTGCACAAACCACATGGCACACACCACATTGTACAAACCACACTGCACAAAAAACATTGCACACACCACATTGCACACACCACATTCTACAAACCACATAGCACACATCACATTGTACAAACCACACTGCACACACCACATTGCACAAACCAATTTGCACAAACCACATTGCACACACCACATTGCACACACCAGATTGCACAAACCACATTGCACAAACCACATTGCCATCTACATTGCTAAAACCCCACTGCACAAACCCCTCATAGAAGAAATCTTAGTGGCACAAAAAGTGGACAGTAGCTCCTCCTGCAAATCATAAGTCTCTATCAGTGAATCACGGAGCTGCCCAGTTATATGTTCACTGAACAAGAGCTCCAATTTACTAAAGAGCTAGCAGGTAAGGCTCCAGAAGTACTTAGAGTATTGTCCAAAATCTCTGAGCTGACTCGAAAAATGAGGAGCCGCTGTATGCTCCACCATATCTGGAGACGAGTATAATATACTCTATACCTTGTGCCTAGAATACAAATGTAAACCATATCTGAAGCTTAATATAATTTGCTGAGTCATGCCTTCTGTCAAGTACAAAAAGCTGAGCCATATCTACTGCCAAGTATATTACGCTGAGCCATATCTACTGCCAAGTATATTACGCCGAGTCATATCTACTGCCAAGTATAATACGCTGAGCCATATTTACTGCCAAGTATAATATGCTGAGCCATATCTACTGCCAAGTATATTACGCCGAGTCATATCTACTGCCAAGTATAATACGCTGAGCCATATTTACTGCCAAGTATAATATGCTGAGCCATATCTACTGCCAAGTATATTACGCTGAGCCATATCTACTGCCAAGTATAGTATGCTGAGCCATATCTACTGCCAAGTATAGTACGCTGAGCCATATCTACTGCCAAGTATAGTACGCTGAGCCATATATACTGCCAAGTATTGTACGCTGAGCCATATCTACTGCCAAGTATAGTACGCTGAGCTGTATCTATAGCCAAGTACAGTACGCTGAGCTATAATTACTGCCAAGTACAGTACGCTGAGCCATATCTACTGCCAAGTATATTACGCTGAGCTGTATCTATAGCCAAGTACAGTAAAGCTGACCCATATCTATTGCTAAGTATATTACGCTGAGCCATATCTACTGCTAAGTATATTACGCTGAGCCATATCTACTGCCAAGTATAATACGCTGAGCCATATCTACTGCCAAGTATAGTACGCTGAGCCATATCTACTGCCAAGTATAGTATTCTAGCTATCATTTATTTAGTACATTCTACAAAATGAAAGCTAGAATCTGATTGGTTGCTATAGGCAACATCTCCACTTTTCAAACCCGCCGGAAAACTCTCAGCTTGATACATTTACCCCCAGGACTAAGGTTGTATAGATTATAATGAACAAACGAACACAGTCATGCTTTAAATGACACAGAACCTTAAACATGAGAGACACTCATGTTAAACGCCCAAAGGTCACACAAGTACATACTTGCTAAAATTTTGACATAATTCCCATTCTCCTTTTTTTCATCTTAAGTACAATTCATTATATATTAAGTGATAAAGCCCAAAGAAGAAGAATAGATATTAACAGCATTTTAATGTACTCTTGATAAACATTGAATAGAAGGACAATTCCAGGGACTGTAACTGTAAATTAGCAATAGTTGGCATCTATGAGAGAATGAGCTGGCACTCAAACCTTCAAAAGGGCCACATATCACCCTTAATCTCAAGCTGTAACAAACAATCTGATAATAAAGTAGGAAGGAGCTGGGGGCCCCTGGTGAACATTCGGAGGGTTGCATGTGGCTCTAGGCCTTACAGCTGGTTGCCCATCACTGAACTAGATGCTATGTTAAGATCCAGGAAAATAATATATTTTCGTATGAGCTATATAATATTTCCTGTTTACTACTAAATAACAAACCACATGAACGGGAAATGTTGAGCAGAAAAGGAGAGCATTACTAATGATACATAAGTGGATCTGCAAGTGAACGAGCTACATTGAGAGCAGCTGAGTGTAACATTCAGCATATGGAGAAGAGGTTGCAGAACCTTTGTGCAGAATAATATGAAGTCGCAAAGGTTAACAGCAGACGCAACTGTAAAATAATCCAATCTCAATCCTTTGCCCTGAAAAATACAGAGGGTTTATTGTTCCATCAACTATTCCTCAAAAATATGGCTATTTCCACATCGTCTAGAACCACTGAAATGTGGCTATGACATTTTACTATTTAATACATTTCTCATAGTTTCCAGCATTCCATAGAATTCAGTTGCTTTGGGGTATTATATAGATTGGAATTTTGAACTTTTATACTTTGTTCTTTAGATTTTATCTCCAAGGAGAAGGAGAAGGAGGTAGGAAATAGATCACTGAGAGGAAAAGAATCAATCAGTTAGACAATGGGGTTTGCAGATTACTACCTAGGCTCAACTAACATGCTGTTACCCTTAAAAATAGTAGGCAATGTGGCAAATCTAATATTATTATACATTAAATCCAAAAATATAAGGGCATCAACCATCTAGGGTTTTATTTTTCTATCATTTACCCAAAAGTTGAAATAATATGATAATATGTTTCAAACACACACATTCTAATACCTCTATGGACATTAACTGTTATAAATGCCCGTGACTGGTGCTCTATGAGATCAATATTATAGGAAAGGGATAAGAAGTTTAATTGCTTAATGGTTACTTATTTAAATGAGAACTACTGGGGGTAAATTTATCAAGCTCCGGGTTTCAAAAAGTTGAAATGTTGCCTATAGCAACTAATCAGATTCTAGTAATCATTTATTTAGTACATTCTACAAAATGACAGCTAGAATCTGATTGGCTGCTATAGGCAACATCTCCACTTTTTCAAACCCGCAGCTTGATAAATTTACCCCCCGAAATATTCTAAAATGAGCTTTTTAACTAGAAATATCCCAATCTGCACTGTAACTCCAGGGGGTAAATGTATCAATATGCGGGTTCTTCAACACCCGTGTGTTCAGCCTCTTCCGCGATTAAATTTCAAGCGGCGCTGCATTGTAAAGGGAAGTTAACCCTTTACAATGCAGCGCCGCTTGAAATTTAATCGCGGAAGAGGCTGAACACGCGGGTGTTGAAGAACGCGCATATTGATACATTTACCCCCAGGTGTGTCTGTGGTCAGCGTGTTTGTGAACCAGATCAGACACGCATGTATGTCAGCTTCCAAGATATTAAAGAATTAAATTAGGAGCATTTGGTAATTTCTCTGGTGGAATTTGACCTTAAGGGGGGTATTCAATTGTTAGCGAGACGGGTGAAAATCCTGCGCTCGAAAAAATATTACCGTTAATACGGTAATTTACTCGCTGGATTTCAGCGAGTAATTACCGTATTAATGGTAATATTTTTAGAGCGCAGGATTTTCACTCGTCTCGCTAACAATTGAATACCCCCCTAAGTGTTGCAAACACAACTTCTGCTACCACTTTTGTTCCGTCCAGAATGCAAACTCTATTTATAGACTTTAAACTACACAGAATCCTAAATTTGCAAAAACAATGCAGAACGGAATTCTGCGGAATGGTTAAACAAAAGCGGGACTGGGAAACTGTATTTCCGGAACTTTGCGCCTTTTCTCATAGCGGCCTGTTCCATTGTAAAATTCGATTGCAATCGAAATTTACTTGCAACTTCAATTATCCCCTAGAAGGAGACTTGCTCTGTATATTTGTACGATACCACTTTCCTGGGAGTAAAATAATGTGTTCACCTTTAAACCATCCTTTAAATTATGCCTTCATTTATGATAATTTACATACGATGTGGAAATGGAAGTTAGTAAGAAAGAAAAAAACCCGAGATGCGATTTTGTGAAAATTCATTGCCTGTATGAGTCAGAGGTACACAAGTGTATTACCTTGTCCGTCTGCTTCCAACCTAGAGCTAAGTAATTTTAATAAAAAATGAATTATCCAGTGGCACGGAGAGTCGATAAGGCTGGTTGTCACTGTGTGAAGTCTCTTGGAAGTTGGCTAAAGGTAACTGGAAGATCATTCAGGAAATTTTTTTCTACGAATGATGTGTCCCAGGAGACTGTACTTATCTTATGCCCTGTGAGAAATATGTTCTGTGCACTGGACAAAATCTGTGATCAGCTGGCTGGTGGGTAATATTCCTTCTACACTGTGGAAACTAAAGAGCTGACGGAGAAATCCAGGTGTATATTTTTCAAACAAATCCCCACTCTCCTCAATTAGTAAAACTCATACATGATACATTTTCCACTGCAGCACCGGGAGATCCCAAAGGAGAGGTCAAAGGGCAAGTGCGGACTGGGGGCATGTCAACTCTGTTTGTGTCAAGTCTCACGTCAGTGCAAAGCAGGGGCATGAGGACGGGATTTCCAGGGATTGAACGATCACATCCCCATTCGCAAGAAGATCGGGCAAGATTCGGTAGGGTGATCTACTCTTCCAGCAGGGGTCCAGGAGAACTCCCCAAAATTCGGAAGTCTCCCAGGAATTCTGGGATAGTAGGCAAGTAGGGTAAAACTTATTTATTGCAACTATAGTTACACTCACACTCAAAACTAACCTATAGAGGTGTCTTAGACGCTGCTTAGGAAACAGAGGGGGTGTCCAGTTTCCCTAAATAATGCTTAAACACATAGATAATTGTAAGTGCCCATAGATTATTCTATTACTGTTTGTTCCCAATTGTAAAGCGCTATGGAATTTGCTGGCGCGATGTAAATATACAAATGTTGTTGATGACGATGATGATGAAGTGCTCATTTTTTTCTCCAAGGAAAAAAGAAAAAGGGAAAATAGACTATATCATTGTCAACTAGTAGTGACCGTTTATGTGATTATATGGATCTGTTGAAATTGGGATTTATCATTGGGGCAGCATGGTGGCTTAGTGGTTAGCACTTCTGCCTCACAGCACTGGGGTCATGAGTTCAATTCCCAACCATGGCCTTATCTGTGGGGAGTTTGTATGTTTTCCCCGTGTTTGCGTGGGTTTCCTCCGGGTCCTCAGGTTTCCTCCCACACTCCAAAAACATACTGGTAGGTTAATTGGCTGCTAACAAATTGACCCTTGTCTGTGTCTGTCTGTATGTGTGTGTGTGTTAGGGAATTTAGACTGTAAGCTCCAATGGGGCAGGGACTGTTGTGAGTGAGTTCTCTGTACAGCGCAGTGGAATTAGTGGCGCTATATAAATAAATGGTGATGATGATGATCATTACTTTACTGCATATGGTCTGCCTTTATGACTTTTTTTCTATACTGTCCGGCTCTAAATAAAGGTACATTGGAGATCCTCTATAATAAAGGTTTGTCGGAGATCCCCTATAACTCTATAACAGGATGAGGAGCTAGTGCCTAGCATCCCACAAGTCAGAGCTTTGGAATGCTCTTTGGGAATGAAAGCAGAAAAACACACCTGGTTTGGCAAACCTGTAGTCTGTCATCAGCCTACGATTCCGACTCAAGACTTTGGCTGTTGGCTTGAAGACTACACCATCTATCCTGTCCTAACAACCAGCCGCAGCTACAATCTACAACCCCTGGTGATTGCTATAAAGTGTGCGTTTACAGTCATCTCTTGGTGGATGAACCCCTCTAAATGACAAGACCACCTACTGACTTAGAAGAAAAGTAGAAAGCTTGTGAGCTGAAGCATACAAATTAACAGTAAAAAATAGTATTTGTAAATACAGTACGTTTTTTATTTTATTTTAAACAAGGCATGCATTATGTATATTAAATATATAGTTTTTTTCACAGATCATTTGCTAAAGATTCTACCCAACATTTTCATGACATTCTAGACCATTATAAGTGTGAACTTCACCAGACGCAGGAAATATAATAATAGGAGACATTCTCTGCATTATATACAAGTGTGACATATTTAGTCAAAACATTTAGAAAATTGAAACCCACACCTGATTAAACAAAGATAAAGGTCACTTCAACCTAATAATATAGTTTATGCGTACAAAATAATGTCTAAAATTGTTCAGCAAATGAGAGGAATCACATTAGATATTTTTCTTCTATAAATGTGAAATGTATATTAACGGGATGATTCTAAAGCACTTCACAATGAACTTGTAATGACTACAATTTCATTGTACATCAAAGAGACTTTGCCTCAGCTAAATGATCGCTACTCTTGGCAGTAATGATATACATTCTTAATGTTTAAACTTTTACAGTACTTTATCTTTTATATATATATATATATATATATATATATATATATGTATATATATATATGTATATATATTCAGATGAAAGTTGAACCGTTCAGATCTGTATAAAGTGGATAACAAGATGGCCACTCTTTAGCTAACTGGCTGCTACTATATAAATATAATCTATAGTGCAGTTTAATAGGCTTGATTGACAAGCCATACCTTGGTGATGTCACTGGTTATACCTCAGTGATGTCACTGGTTCCTAGGGAGTTCACAGGTTGCATTCTCATGACTATTGCTTGAACCTACAAAATGGCCGCCACCACTACGGGTACACATCTGTATAAACCAATGCACTTTTGACTGATTTTGGAGACACAAACAGAATACTGTATACAAATTCATCTAGGAAAATATAATAAAAAAAATATCAATACAAAAATACACAAATTTTTCCTCACAAAACAACACCTCAGACCAAAGAAGTGGAGGAATTGATAAAGAAAAAGGGAGAATGGAATTTGGATCTGTTCCTTGGAACGAGGAGCAGATGGGAGGTGTGGTTGTATGGTAATAACATTACACCTCAATGTGTGAACACTGCAGGAGACAATGTCTAATTGCACGGTTGCTATGGAATAAGGCTCCTGATAAGATTATGGTGTCATATGCAACTCTATATGAAACAAACTCCAAACATCCAACTTTTTTTGTATTAATGGTGTGAGCGATAAGTGAGGAGGAGTTGGAGTTCCCAAGATGGCGGACACTGTGGAGATTCACAAGCTAAAGATGACAGAGCTCAAGCAGGAAAGCCTGGTCGGCTGGAGGTGAAGGGACACAAGGGATTTGGTCAGCAGCCTTCAGGTCTATAAAGAGGAATATGCTGAAGAAGAGACTGAAGGGCCTGTAGAAGAGAAACCCAGCAACGACAAGACCCCAGTTAGAATAACATTAGGAAACAATATAAACGGCTAAAACAAAAAAAGATCATAAATGTTTTGAGTATAAAGTTATTTTTAATGTACATATGTTAAATGTTTTACTTCTTTAATACAACGTGTTGATCACAAACATATTAAAACAATTTGGTCCTAATTGTTTTTGTGTAATATTCCAGCCAGCTATCAGCTTGCATTTGATTTGCCTTTGAAATCGCCACTAGTGAAAATACCTGTCTAAGACATTAGACGTACGGATGTTCAGTAAGCCATTGTGGGTCACTCAATGCGTTTAACTTACATTAAACACATTAAATGGAGCAGACGGAGTTCGGGTAAAAACGCTTCCGCAACTCAAAAAAAAACGTAAAAAAAATTACATCACTTATGGGTATGGGGTCATTGTAAACAATGGTTTCCATTTTTATCTCTAAAAACCACCTATCAACTATAATAGGATAGTGTCAAATAGGGTCCAAATCATCTTGCGAAGCAGTATGGCTCTTGTTTGTTACCTACAACAAAAATAAGGCATCTCTCAGGCACGGGAGTGCACTGTTTCATTCAGGAAGAAGACGTAAATATATATATATATATATATATATATAAATATATATATATATATATATATATATATATTAGAGATGTTCACTGACCCCCGTGTTCTGGATTCCGTTTTGGTTTTGGATCTGGATTAACTTCGTGTTTCGGTTTTGGAAAAACCGCCCTTGTGTGTTTTGGTTTTGATTTTGGATCCCGATTTTTTTTTTCTAACATCCCTATTTTTTTTTGCTAAAATCACATATTTATGCTTTTTTATCCCCCTACATTATTATTAACTTCAATAACACCAAAGTCATTTGCAGTCAGTTTTGACCACCTCACAGGTCACAATATTATTTTCATACACTTTCAAACAAAGACTGCAGATTTAGAAGACCAAGCCTGCCAGACCTATTATTTGTATTTCAACAATGACAATTAGCAATGGAGCAATGGAGCTCTCCTCTTTGTATGTTAACTATATAACACAGTGCAATGTGACTGCAGATATAGAACACCAAGGCTTCCTGACCTATTATTTCTATTTCAGCAATGACAATTAGCAATGGAGCAAGGGAGGCTTTGAAGAACACTGCTACCCCTCCTCTTTCTTTTCTACCTATGATGCTGCCCAACTGCACTAGAGACTGGCAAGAACTGTACTACCCCTTCTGTGTTCTGCTAAATTCAGGTGTGTTCGGTTCCTGGGGAATCGAGCCTGAGCATCTCTAATATACACATATATATATATATATATATATATATATATTTATTTATTTATTTATTTTTAACAAAATAAGAAGTTTTCATACATTGTACCTTGAAATAAATGAAAATGTAATCATTTGGAGTACTAAAGAGGTTGCAGTAATAGAAAGTTATGAAGTTTACAGCTTCAGTTCGTATTGCTTTACCTCCTATAATATTCTTGTTACTGTAATTGCCAAAGATTAAACATCTCTGTGTTTCACAACTTTGGAATGCAAAGTATGCTACACAGAGACTTTCATTTTTAAGATCCATTATCATCTTGTTAGCAGTGCTACAAGTCAGGCAGGATTGTAATATGAGGTGAGACAGCCTTGTTCATCTGTTTCAGAGATATGTGGGATTTTCAACACGTAACTGAGCTCTAATCTTGATGTTGGCACAGGAGAAAACTGCTACACCTGTCAGTCAGACAAACAGGACACCGTTTGTGAGGAAGGAGGTAGGTGTACATTGTGATACATCAGGGGGCTGGTGACCAAGGCCGTGAAGGGGTGGGCAGGAGAGGCAGTTGCCTTAGACACAGCAAGGACCAGGGCTGCAGATTCACCACTGAACTCATTCAATTTATTTTCTTTCCTCAAATGAGAACCAAGAGAATGATCGGTGTCGGTGGGGGGAAATGTTGCCCATAGCAACCAATCAGATTCTAGCTATCATTTATTTAGTACATTCTACAAAATGATAACTAGAATCTGATTGGTTGCTATAGTCAACACCTCCACTTTTTCAAACCCGCAGCTTAGTAAATATAACCCATGGTGTATTGACTTCAAAGGGCTCCAAAATTGCTGGAGGCCTTATGTTTTAGCCTTTGATGTTTGTTGGTCATATGGGAAACTGACAAAACATGGAAAAGCAGTTAACCACCTTAGCTGATGGTGGTCAGATGCAGATTTCACATTGTCAATACATTCTGAAACACAAATAAGTCTATGAATTATAACAAACAATCCATTCACACCTAAAATAACCGTGCATTAAAATAAATCCTCGATATATATAATTATATATATACTTCTATACCGATATTTTCTGTAGTTACCCCCCTCCCTACGCTCACCCAGTCCTCCCCATGTTTATCATACTTGCATGTACCACCTTATTTCTTACAAAATGTAATAATGTATCTAACGATGTAAATATGGTTATACGTCAACTATTTTATATGTCATAATGATTACTAATCTTAACCATTTAAATAAAAAAACCACACACAATTATTTCAGCTTTGCTTTCTTCAGCTAATAAATATGACCTTTACTACTAAAACAAATGAACGTACACGATTGGCTTATGACGCTATTTGAAGATGCTTTACTCATATTTAGATTCTGATGAGCTCGTTATAAGTCAAGCCACAGCAAAATGCTGTTTATCATTGCAATGGCTCTTTGAAAAATATATTTTTTATTTCTAATCTTCAGAGGTACAATCCTTGTTTACTGTGCCATTCCTCCAAGATAAGAAGCAGAGGTGATAGAAACCTTGATTAAATCTCCTACTTGAAAACTGACCAAGATAACAGGCTATTGAGTGCCTACCTTTTTTATATTTAGAAATGACTGACAGCTTAATATGATCAGGCAAAAAGACATCTGAATAAAGAGCACAAGATGAAATAAAACAGACGTATAAAAAATAAATAACGGTTCAACACTTCACATCCAAAGGATCTTTTCAGAGGGTGAGGAAGAGAGAGAACTCTTATTTCCGGAATACATAATGTTAATTGAATTTCAGGCAGATATATTATGTTATCTAAAAATGAAATGTAAAATAGTCTGAAAAAAAAAAAATCTAATAAAAAAAAAAAAAAAATCAAATACAATGTAAAAAGAAAAACGTGGGAGTTATTTTGAAAAATGGGTTGGCTGTTTTTCGTTTACCGATTGACAGATCCTCCAATGTGTTATACAGAGCGGTAGTTGAATACTGGGGTAATAGATTGCTGCAGTTCAAACTTGTCAGGATGAACGCCTAGGAAGTGTGATAGAAGGGGCTCTTTCAGTGTCCTTATGCAGGAATAACAGTGATGAAGAAGACAGTTATGCATAGAAATGTACAAGTAATATAGCATTGCTTTGACTAGGAGAGCGTCTTCCTAGCTGGATTTAACACCCATAACATTCACAAGAATCTGACCTTTACTGTTCAATGAATATTTAAGTTGGAACAAGCTATATAGTATCCTACATGAAAATGCATGAAAAAAAGTTTCCCAAGAAGAGTAGCTTAAAGAGGGATTACTCAAAAAAATAAATTAAATCGGAACCTAATTTGAATTCCAATTGTTTCTTCTACAGTCACTCTTTTTAGTATGTAATATTTTGACATAGTAAATTTGTTCAAATCTAGCTATAGATAGAAAACAATGTACTTTTCTGCAATTAACAACAAAATAAGCTTTTTTATTTATCGTTACGGCTTATGAATGAAAACACATTAGATTAGAACATTTCAGATTTAGGACATCTCTGTACCTGGAGGCTGCTGGTCTTGCACGTGGCGTTTGTCTTTCTGGACACGCAATGGTTAGTCACAGAGTTTGTGGGGCAACCTGATTGAAGTGCAACTGCTCCCTTGCTAGCCAGAGATCCTGCAGCTGTGATTACAGGAAGAGGTGTAGTGTGACACAAATCACCTGCGCATCGTTCTGCAGTCATTGCATTAGGAGTACAGTGGCTGGCATAGGGATCAAAGGTACCGGGAGGAAGAGATCTGTCTGCTCCTATGCTGCCAGGCAACATGGCGTCTAACGCATTTCCTGCAACAGGTGGTTGATGACGAACTGCACTTCATATTGCGCTTCCTTTTGTGCTTCTTCTTGTGCTTCCTCTTGTGTTTCCTCCTGCACTTCCTGTTGCACTTCTTCCTGTACATCCTTTTGTGCTGCCTCCTGCACATCCTCTTGTGTTGCCTCCTGAGCTTCCTCTTGCACTCCCTCCTGCACTTCCTACTGTGCTTCCTCTTGTGCATCCTCCTGCACTTCCTTTTGTGCTTCCTTTTGTGTTTCTTCCTGCACTTCCTGTTATGCATCCTCCTGCACTTACTTTTGTGCTTCCTCCTGTGCTTTCTTTTGTGTTTCCTCCTGAAGTTCCTTTTGTGCTTCCTCCTGCAGTTCCTTTTGTGCTTCCACCTGCCCTTCCACTTGTGCTGCCTCCTGCTCATCATCTCGCACTGCCTCCTGCGCTTTCTCCTGCACTTCTTCTTGTGCTTCCTCCTGCACTTCCTCCTGCAGTTCCTGTTGCACTTCTTCCTGTACATCCTTTTGCGCTTCCTTTTGTGCTGCCTCCTGCACATCCTCTTGTGCTGCCTCCTGAACTTCCTATTGCACTCCCTCCTGCGCTTCCTCTTGTGCATCCTCCTGCACTTCCTCTTGTGCTTCCTCCTGCACTTCCTTTTGTGCTTCCTTTTGTGTTTCTTCCTGCACTTCCTCTTGCAGTTACTTTTGTGCTTCCTCCTGTGCTTCCTTTTGTGTTTCCTCCTGCACTTCCTCTTGCGCTTCCTCCTGAAGCTCCTTTTGTGCTTCCTCCTGCAGTTCCTTTTGTGCTTCCACCTGCCCTTCCACTTGTGCTGCCTCCTGCTCATCATCTCGCGCTGCCTCCTGCGCTTTCTCCTGCACTTCTTCTTGTGCTTCCTCTGGCAATTAGTGCTCCGGAAGGGGAGAGGGAGCAGGACGCTGTCTTTGAACTGTAAAACCTGAGACTAGATTCTCACCTCATGGAGGGAACGTCTCTGTTTATACCCCAAATGTTGTGCACTTTGATCATTCTGTTTCAGTATAAACTGTATAAGTTATCTCCCTTGCATTTAATTTTCTACAATCATCATTTTTTCACTGAAGACTTTAATACAGGGATCAGGGCAGGATTTCAGAGAAGGGATTGCAAGTTGTCACAGAAAATTGAAAACAATTATTTCATGGGTGTTATTTTACCTTTTTCTTTTTCTCAGGTAGCATAGCACATTTGATATATATGTAGCATATACATACAAGTATGGTGTACCAATGAAACTATTTACTGCCCTAATAAAGTCTACAAACTACATTGTAAAACAAATATACAGTTTGTAGGAAACTGCTCAGCACCTGCTGGTCATAAGTGGTACTGCAGCTTCAAAATTTCAAAAAAAATAAATATGGCCTTTAATTTCCCATTTTTATACCTAAGCCTTGAGTGTCAGCATACTACCAATGAGAAATCAACACATGAACATTTTCATTGTTTAAACAACTGGTTTCCAAGCTATAGTAATTACGAGATTGCAATAGCACTTTGTTTTCAAACTATTGCTGTAAACGATGGCGGAATGGCAGCCAGGGTTTGCAATCAGTAAAATTAATAGTTTCAATCCAGTCTGTGAGAAAAAATGTTCTCAACAAGGGCCCTCGACCTCCATCGTTGTGTATATATGGGGATATTATCATGTCCTGAACACAATGCTTGTTTGTACTGCATCACAAATACACGTCTTCAATTACAGTGATCTCACCTACTGAATGCAAAATTATAGCCAAAGCACAAGTTTCCCTCGTATCGTTTCAATTGCTATGTAAAAAGTCTCCTGCTGAACCTAAAATCATCATCATCAGCTATTTACCAACATAGCAACATTAATTCCACAAATCTACACAGAGAACTCACTCACATCAGTCCCTGCCCCATTGGAGCTTACAGTCTAAATTCCCCAACAATCAAGTCAATTTAATATAAGCCAATTAACCTACTAGTATGTTTTTGTAAGTAGGTAGGTGTACATTGTGATACATCAGGGGGCTGGTGACCAAGGCCATGAAGGGGTGGGCAGGAGAGGCAGTTGTCTTAGACACAGCAAGGACCAGGGCTGCAGATTGTCAAGGTCCTGAAAGGACATCCGGACATCGCAGAGAGGACCTTAATCGGGTTTCCAGCATCAGGATCAGACGGAGAGAAGACTCTACCGGACAGAGGAGTCATCTGACAGGGTAAGTGCTACTACCCCTGTATAAGACGCACCCAGTTATTAGACCCAAAATTTTGGGGAAAAAGGTGCGTCTTATACATGGGGAAATACGTTACATCAAACTGTATATCGGTAGCAATTTCTACCTGTGTACTGGAATTTCTTAATGTTTTCATTAAAACTGCATTTTAAGAAATGGAACAAAAAAAGCTCCCCAAAGAATTTGAAAGGTATTCACGGAATTCCATGACCTAAAGAGGATCTGTGACAAACAATTCAAACGTTTGACGGAGTAGTGGATCAGGAACTAGCTATATGTCGTGATGGAATTTGTATCAATATCTAAGTAGCTTTAGGTCTACTGGGTAGCTCCAAAAGGGTAGTGGACAACCACCCCTTATTAACTAGCTCCAGAGCACACCATGTACACTTTCAGTGCTGGCCTTGTCGCCGGGATCTTCCCCATCACCGGTCCACAGAGCCTGACAACGTGAAGAGAGTTTCAAAATGAAGGTGTGCACAATTCGACAGCTGATTGGACAGGAGTCACAGCTAAAACAATCAGGTGATGCAGACACTAGACACAAAGTGGTATATTTACTAAACTGCAGGTTTGAAAAAGTGGAGATGTTACCTATAGCAACCAATCAGATTCTAGATATCATTTTGTAGAGTGTACTAAATAAATGACAGCTAGAATCTGATTGGCTTTCATAGGCAACATCTCCACTTTTTCAAACCCACAGTTTAGTAAATATACCACATAGTCTTATCTACTTGAATAGCCTGGATGGGTTCAATTTTCCAGCTGCTATCCTCTCCGTACTGTCCAATGTGGACATCATTCATTTACAGCCACCAGAGCCGTTCCAATAGGATAAAAACGCCATACGTTTCCAGTACTCAAGTTTAAAATCTATCACTACAATTGCTTATGATAATCAAAGCTTTTTACTTTGTGTGGGTAAAAAAAAATAAAAAAAAATAAAACAAAGACTGCCAGTTATCCTTTCCTGCCAACTTTCTCCTTCCAAATATTTGATTTAAATTAAGTATATGGAAAGGTCGTCAAAAAAGACGACTCAGATCTTTTCATTGCTTCAAATTAAACTGCAAGCATGTGTTGTTTATACTCTAGAGTTTATGTAATAAATATGTTTGCAGTCTAAACAAATCTTCAATATTACACACACACACAAAAGCCAGTCTATCAAGCGTCAGATTAAGGGGAAGCCATTGTTTTTATATTGTGAGCGCTCTATAGAAGGTTTTATCTGTACAGTACAAAAGCTAGGAGAGAGAGAGAAAAAATCCTTCCCTACCAGCTGTCCCCAGCATCTGCTATAGCAACAAAATGCAATTATATTACTCCCAAACGAGAGGTAAAAATATCTTGTTTCCAATAGTTTTAGCTTTAAGACTCCTAGTTAATGTCCTTTGGGCATTTCAGTAGTGCCAAATCTCCATGCGTTATAAGCTTCATTATGGTTATGTGAATGTCATATTAATGACTTTTAACCAATATGTTTGCACTGCAAATAAATAGCCCCAGAATCCTTTGCATTCATCAGATAACAAACAAAAGTTTGTTTACAACCTGCTAAATAGCCGCCTAGATAAAATGGTGTCAACGTGACAGGATAGAAGCCATGCAGAGAGGGAGACCTGTTAGTGTTTACTCTTCATTAGCTGTCGGAGTCAACCTCTTGAAAATAGCAAAATGGAAAGAAAAGTATTGCGAAAATAAAACATTAAATTGGAATTTGGCAGTAATTTTGCAAGTGTTAAAAAATGTCAAAAGTATACAGTCATTGCAAAGCCCTGCAATGCAATCTGAATAACACAATGATGTCAAAACAGGTCAGATAAGGCAATAATTTGTGCTTGTTACACACAGACTAAATAGCTAAAATAGCATATGTTCTATAAATATATTTCATTACTGTAAACAAGGTAGCTACAATAGGGAAACCAGTTCTGGAAAGAGGCTATGGAGTTGGAACGAAAAACTTATCTGGGAAACCTTATACATAACAGAACGCTCAGTGGAGGCAGCCATTTTGTCTACTGAACCAATATGAATAATATTATATTAATGAGAATGAAGCCCCTCATCAATTCATATTAAAATCACAAAACAGGTAACTGGTTTCAGGTAGATTGCCAATTTCCAATCTCAGGGGCAGAGAGACTTAGGGGTAGATTAAAGCAAAGTTCTAGAAAGGAGAAGCGGAGGTGTTGCCCATACCAACCAATCAGAGTCTAGCTATCATTTACCTAATACATTCTAGAACATGATAGCTAGACTCTGATTGGTTGCTAGGGGCAACACCTCCACTTTTTAGAAGTTTTAATTAATCTATCCCTTGAAAATCTTATAGTATCTGAAAGGATTAAGCTGTTAACCAGCTGGGTCGAATTTGCTCATTCCCCTTCAATCTCTCTCTAAATAGTGTGAGAGAAAGCACAGAAATACAGAAAATGCTTGACTATAACACATTTCAGTGTCCTTCTGACAGTTGCTATACATTCTAATGTAGTTATAAAACCCAGCACGTAATAAAATAGAAAATAATCAATGCCATGGATTGCATTAGTGCTATTGACCTGATTCTGTAACCTTAAACGTCTTTAAGATCAGTGAGTGATCCCACGTCACAAACCGCCGGAAAAAAAAGAACCTTTTTAAGCCAAATCATTTCATCTGTAAATGAAAGGCGGATGGATACAACCTACGAATCTTTTTGCAACCAGAAATCTAAATGAGTAAATCTTAAATATATTACAACCAAGTCATGTGAGTGTAGGCAGAGGAGGGTCATTAAAATACTGGGGGGGAGGGGGATGAAGGAGATACGACGGTCCCCTCAATTAACCCCCTCACTGCTCAATCCCTCCAAATCATTTATTCTAAACCCTTTTTCATGAGTTAACTCTAAGTTAATTAATGTGCACAATTAGTGCTATCCCAAATACTTATCCCAAAATGTAATAAGTTAGTTCTCCTGAGTATAGTGATACTGTATACTTTAGATAAAGACTTACAGCATAATAGGGGACAATTACTGACATGATTTTCTCACGCAGTTTTTTTGTCTTTGTTTTTAACTATATAGTGAGTGGAGGATATAGTGGGTCTGAATCAAAGCAAAGAAAAGGAGCAAATTTGCACCTGGGCGAAACCATGTTGCATTGGACGGGGAGGTCAATTTAAAGTGTGGGGACAGATTTATAATTAGGGTCAGTGGCGGATCCAGGGGGGGCGATCGAGGCGATCGCCCCCCCCCTACCAGGAGCTTGCTGCCGACAGCTGCACACTGTGCAGGTCCGTTCAGCAGGGACAGTGTGCTGCCCGGCTGCTCTGATTGTGTTTTAAACACAATCAGAGCAGCGGGACAGCACACTGTCACTGCCGAGCGGACCTGCACATACTGTGCAGACGCCGGCAGCCTTAGACATCAGAAAGGGGACGAGGCCTAAATCGCCCCCCCCCCCCCCTAAAATCGCCCCGGGTAGGACAAATGTCTTGATCCGCCCCTGATTAGGGTAGGACATGCTCTACCTAGATCAACTTTAATTTCAGTGTAAAAATAAAGCTATCAAGTATTT
This sequence comes from Mixophyes fleayi, assembly GCF_038048845.1. NCBI lineage: Eukaryota > Metazoa > Chordata > Amphibia > Anura > Limnodynastidae > Mixophyes > Mixophyes fleayi. Next base: position 86,419,697 of record NC_134412.1, on the reverse strand, counting down.
GTGTGCTGCATGAAAAAACAGCCAGTATTTTTCTTGTGCAAGAAAATATGTTAATTTGTACTCCTTGCATTGTAACATGGTTTGTCCAGGTGCACATTTGCACCTTTTCTTTACTTTGCTCCTAAGTCAAAATCAGGCTCTTAATGTGTAAGAAAGGAGTGCACAACCCTGGTGCCTAAGTACTGCTGACAGGTCATGTTTTCAGAACTTCTCTTTGTAGAAACAGTCAGGTTAATTACCGACTCAGCTAAATAGATTAACTCGCTGGTTTAAAGAGATCCTGCAAACATGACCTGTTGTTAATACTAGAAGAAAATAAACACATATAAAATATCATATAGCTCTCTATACTTCTGAAATAATTCTCTCCTCTTATTAAAATTATGACACTCTTTCAGGTCTATTGAAAACAGGGGGTGGGGGCGAATAACAAATTAAAAAAAGAAAAACACATCAGCTACCAATAACAGTAAAAATGTAAATTTACAGCACACGGAATGAGTGCATTATTATTCTAAGATATAAGCAGTTTAAAGATTTATGAAATGGGACATCTGGATTTAATATCAATAAATGAATATGTATCATAGTCAGGACTATAATGTTAAACATTATGCTATAAACCTGAAGCTATTCTGACTACCCTCTGAATAAGACAGCATATTTGTAATGTTTGTTTGATGTCTTAGGTCAATGCCAAGGATATACACACGGAATACTGACAGATAAAAATTCAGAAGGAAATAAGATTTCTAGCAGATTATATATTTACTTGCAGCCGCTAAGTTTACTGATGGGCGCACATCGCTGAAAAAGTCATTAATGTCAGAGTATAAAAACAAACCACATATCCTATAAATCAAAGAGACATCATAGTGGAAATAATATTTATTTTTAATTAATGTAAATAATATAGTTTCTTAGTAAAACTTTGCTACTCGTATATCTGACATGATTATGTTATTGATTATTATTGCTAAGTAATAGTTTCTTTCTGGTGAATCAGACACTCTGGGGCATATTCAATTGTTGGCGAAAACGCCAAAAATCTCGCGGCGCGCTTACTATTACCGTCATTACGGTAATAGTGCGCGAAAATACCGGTATTACGGTAGTTTTCTCGCTGGATTTCAGGGCGCGGCTCAGGGAGCTGTGAGCTGAAATCCAGCTTACTATTACCGTAATAACGTAATAATAGTAAAACGTAATAATAGTTTTAACGCCGCAGGGATTCAAAACAATTGAATATGCCCCTGTGAACTGTTGATTCAGAATCAGCTGGTCAGGGAACAAAGTGAAAGTGTTGCCCATAGCAACCAATCAGATTCTAGCTATCATGTTCTAAAATGCACTAGATAAATGATAGCTAGAAGCTGATTGGTTGCTATGGGCAACATCTCCTCTTCTCAGAAGGTTTGATAAACCTACCCCTTGCCTCCCAATTGTTCCGATTTTGGCAGGACAGTCCAAATTTGAGAGCTCTGTCCTGATTGGGACAGCTTTGTTCCTTCGGTGGGAAGGTTGGGAGAGATTGAGTCCACTGCTGCTCTGCAGAGGGGAAGGGGTGCAGGGCGCACAGGGTTTGGATGGGAACAGAGGAAAGAACAGGGCAATGCAAGCGAGGATTAACTCACTGGTTTAAAGAGATCCTGCAAACATGATTTGTTGTTAATACTAGAAGAAAATAAATGCATATAAAATATCATATAGCTCTCTATGCTTCTGAAATAATGCTCTCTTCTGTTATGTGTATGCAAGTGAGATAGACTTTAAAAATGTGCATGTTATATTATAATGTTATAGTGTTATAATTTAAAGCTGCATTACTTATTATATAGCTTCCTTGCTCCCTCCCCTCCCTGAAGTCCTGATGGCTGCGGCTCCATGCAATCTTTTTCCCAGTGCCCCGTGGTTAATCTCACATCCCCAGACAAAAACTGGCGCTATAAAGACAGACCAATCAAAAGCCACAATCACAGAGATTTCATCTTCTGATTGGTCCTCATGTTCACAAACAAAATGTAAATGTTCCAATTCATTTCTGTTAGTGACGGGGATCAATTCTTACTTCAATCAAGTTAATTAGTGATGTCACCTCCCTTGGATGGTTTACCGTACTTTCATTGTGACATTACAAAGAGATTTATTGACTGGGACGGGGAAAGCATTGAACACTCACTATTGGAGATTGTTGCAGTCAGGAAAAAAAGGGGGTGATTTAATATTGCATTGACAGTAGGTACAAAGCTACTCTGTGGTATCTCTCTTATCCGTAGGAAGAACATCTTTTGGTACTAGAATTTGATGTTGCCCTATATAAAAAAGATTCAAATGTACATTAAATTCTATCTGCCAAAGTGGAGGAAGCCATTTTGTAAGCAGAAGCCTTAAAAGCCGTGGTACTGAAGAGCTCGGAGTTTGGACTTTAATGTGACATTTATACACAGTGCAACTCTTACAGATTTTCCTGCCTCTCCGCACATTAAGGTGCACTGCAAATTTCGGGTGTATTTCGTGAATTAACTCCTGTGTGTTTGTTTCTTTGGAGCTATTTTGTGGTAGTTACCGGAGGGGAGAGCAGGAAGGCTATGGACTGTGGACTTTCTCACGATACTTTCCCCATGGGGTAAAACAGCTAACTTCAATCTCAGATGGTGTTTGCCATTGGGGTCAGGCTAGACTTGTTAGGTTGGCCCACACAGCGCAAAAATATGAGTATTGTGGTTTAATGCGAAACTTATCCTAATGCAGGAGATATCTATGATCGATATCTATGATATCTCTGCGTTGGGGTTTTGTTAGACAGAGCTGATACTTAAAAATGCCTAAAACATGTGGAAAAAGCTATTTCCGCATGGTTTATGGCTTAATAAACAGACCCCATATATTTAATACTTGCCAACTTGTCATGTGACAAGTGTCGGGGGGGTGTAGTGACATGTCCTATCTATGTAGTTATGTATGTGGGTCTTTCTGTATATGTCTCTATATATGTATATCCCTACGATAATCCCAGTTTCAGAAAACTTTAAATTGTCACTTTCTCAGAATTCAGACCCCCCTGATACATGTACATTAGAAATATTTGCGAATATATTCTTGTCTCTATTGGCATCTGGCAAAAGAAAACAAATGGTGGTCTTAATGGACGAGGCAAACTTATCTTCATGTGGGTGTTTTGATTTTGCGTTTCTTAGTCATAACATAAAAAAGGTGAAATAAAAGTCTATCATTTGAGGGGAAAAAAATGAACATTTGCCTCAGAATTCGTCTCTCTGGTCCGCTCGACTCTGACAAAATATCTTTGATTTTAGGAACTAATCAGTCGAACTATTCCGTCAATAGGACTTTGAGGCCTTTGAAGGAATCGAAGCCTAATGAATATTTTGTTTTATGTGCAGGGAAATAAAGTGGACAATCGTCAAGTTCCGTGAGGCGGAAATAAGTGAGACAACAAAACATTAATGTTAGTTCTAGAACCAAAAATTACGTGTAAACAGCATTCATTTTTAAAAATATAATATTTTGTTGCTGTGGCGATTAAAACATTTTGTTTTATCGCCGTAGCAGTAACTATGCACAATCAGTGACTGAGGTTGCCTATTGGTCTGCTCATTGTTCAATGCAAACATTATCCATCATCCTGTCCAATGCAGCTTATTACAAATCTTTAAATGAAATACATGTAAGTTCTATTCCTAATAGCATTATAAATGCGCAATTTCTGGAATAAAGAAAAAAAAACTCCTTATGCAAAATTGATTTAGGACATATAACATTACTCTTGCATTATTAAATCATGCATCACCCTGATTCATTTCACATTATATAATCTCTCAAATTGAATTTACTCTGGCCTTGAAGTCTAAAATGCTTCGGGAAGTCCATTATAAGAGGCTTTGAGAATGCTGCGACATGTGTATTGTGGGTAAACAGTCTGAAAGTTTTTAGATGACAGCTACAACTATCCGGACTTCGGCTGCAAAGCTAGCATAGAATGATACATTGCTTTCTGCCTTTTTAGATGCTCCTCATTCTAATGAGTTCTCCGGTCATAACTCTCTATAGCTGTAATTGGTTTTCTCATTCATGCATTTTCATTCTGATGTTGTCTGCTGAATTAGATTATCCGAATGCTGTTTAGCTGCTTTGTGTTCTGTGTCAGAAGCTGTTTGAGTGGTGTATGCCATGAAACTTACTATGCATATAGGACATTAGCGTTGTGCTTCATTTTTCATTCTTATAACTATCCATATTTGTTACAGTTTAACTGTACTTTTTCTTTTACGCTGTCTACGGATTTGACAAATAAATTCACTTCCCTTGTTATACATTATTATTGTTATTAAACATCACCTCGAGACATATTAAAGGTTTCTGGATCCATGACCTAACACACGTGTATTAAGTTGGATGTATACACTTTTTATTCATATAGAGTGGCATTTCATACATATGTTTGAGCTGTTTATATTGCTGTTGGTAGTTTGGGTCACTTAACTTTTATGTTGTGACCACTCTGATTGGTTACTGGTTGATCAGTGTGACAGTTCTACTTGTGTGATTGGCTACAGGTCAGGCTAAACTTATAAATGTTGAAATACTTTGATTGAACTAGCCATGTGCGTATTCTAAGGCTCTGATTGACTACCGGTTAGTCCAGCCCTGTGGATATTCTAAGGATCTGATTGGCTACAGACTGGTTTGGTCCTGTGAATTTTCTAATGTTCTTATTGGCTACAGGTTAGTCTAACCCTGTGACTGTTCTATTTCTCCAATTGGCTACAGGTTTGTCTAATCCTGTGACTGTTCTAATGCTATGATTGGCTACCACTTGGTCTAGCCCTGTGAATTTTCCAAGGATCTAATTGGTTACATGCTGCTTTCGTCCTGTGAATTTGCTATTGATCCCATAGGCTACAGGTTAGTCTAACCCTGCGACTGTTCTAATTCTCCGATTGGCTACAGGTTTGTCTAATCCTGTGACTGTTCTAAAGCTCTGATTGGCTACCAGTTGGACTAACCCTGCGAATATTCTAAGTTCAAAGTTCTACTCAACTTGCAGCAACTGGAGGTCCAACTGGGAACCCCTTAAAACTAAATCCAACTAGACCACCTTGCGTTGGTTTCATCCCAATCGGTGCAAGGGTGTCTGAATGCATAACCGGACAGACAAACAAACAGACAGACGAATGATTTTTATAAATAAGATTAGGTTTCCGATGTGCAGAACATTTCAGCTTCATTCCAGGAGCCCAAACCAAATTTTCAGAACCTATTATATGTTTGTTTTTCTCCCATCAGTGATGAGAACACAGCAAAAAGTGCTATTTGGACGTCTTCAAAAGAAAGACCAGTACATTGAAACATATCCGCTTGTATATTACTATTTTACCTGCCTGACACATTGGTTTCCATCCTCTCTGTGAAAACAAAGGACTTTCAAAGTCCCAAGCTGATAGAAGTCTACTAAGAAGAATAAACAAGTCAGCAATCTATGCTGTCAGGAGAATTTCACAGTTGGCTGTGTGTTTGCCTGCTGAGGTTTGTAATGTTCTACTCTATGTTTATAGACCAGCGCTTCAACCTTTCACCAGCTCCGGAAACCAGGCTTAAGACAAATTGTAAATATGGAAAACAAACGTAAATCTGCCCCGCAGGCTGCATATCTCTTACTGTAGTGCGCAGTAAAATGCATTTGAATGATGAGACTATTGGTCCTGTCCTTTTAAAGGCTTACTGACTTCTTTAGGGGTAAAAGTATCACTGAAAAAAATAAATATCGCTGTTGCTCCAAGTTGTAACAGTGCTTTGGAGTATGATTACAGTGGTTAGGTCACTTCATGATGTGCTGATGTCAGATTTCTATACGGAGCAAGAGTAAGTCAGCTGAAGATGTCATTGAAAAAGTGCTTCACGGGCTGAAATAACTCAAAGTTAAATAACATTTTTTGGCATTATCTTATTTTATTTTTTTAGTTTGTGAAGCATGTGCCGAAGTTTATATGCAGATGTGGGGCAGCACGGTGGCTTAGTGGTTAGCACTTCTGCCTCACAGCACTGGGGTCATGAGTTCGATTCCCGACCATGGCCTTATCTGTGTGGAGTTTGTATGTTCTCCCCGTGTTTGCGTGGGTTTCCTCCGAGTGCTCCAGTTTCTTCCCACACTCCAAAAGCATACTGGTAGGTTAATTGGCTGCTATCAAATAGACCCTAGTCTCTGTCTCTCTGTCTGTGTGTGTGTTAGGGAATTTAGACTGTAAGCTCCAATGAAGCAGGAACTGATGTGGGTGAGTTCTCTGTACAGTGCTGTGGAATTAGTGGCGCTATATAAATAAATGATGATGATGAAGATGTCAACATTCAGAGGGCCTGAGTCTTTAAGGAAAGCAAGGCAAAAAAAAGAAGTAAGTTTGATGTTGGACAAACCATGTTACAATGCAAGGGGTGTGAATTATTTTTTTTTTTGCACATAAGATAAATACTAGCTGCTTTTTCATGTAGCACACAGATACTTGATAGCTGTATTTTTACTCTAAAATTTAAAGTTGATCTAGGACATGCCCTCCCCCAACTATAAATCTGTCCCCTCCAATGCAACATGGTTTTGCCAAGGTGCAAAGTTACTCCTTTTTTTTTTGCTTTGCTCTCCTTAATGACTCAGGCCCAGAGTGTCTAAATAGAACTGAAATGTGCTTTATTTAGAGGATTAAGTCTACTGGACGGCCATGGTGGCACAGCGGTTAGCATGGTGGCCTCACAGCGCCACGGTCATGGGTTTGAGTCCAACCAGGGCATTATCCGTGCGGAGATTGAATGTTCTCACCTTGTGCATAAAATTACCAAAGGAGAACACAGTAACAATGACAGATAGCAGAAAAGGTGTACAATATCCACAAAGTGTATTGAAAGCAGCAAGTGTTTTGTTTATCTGTCTGCATACTATGTATATATAAACTTGTACATTCTGTGTAAATTTATAGCAAAAATGAGTATTTGTTTTTGGAACTGGGTGAGAATTTAAACTTTCATAACATCAGGTCCTGCGTCTATAAATGTTCTTCAGTGTCTGGCTGTAAGTATGTCTTCCAATGTGTCCCTTTGGGCAGGAAACATCACTCATTTAGAACAATGTATCTCACACAAGACACCGCAAAAACCATGCACTCATCATCTCCCGCATTGACTATCCCTCCTTACTGGTCTTCCCAAAGTCAGACTTGAACTCCTACAATCTATTTTGCACGCAATGGCTAGATTGATTTTTCTTGCAAACCGTTCTCCGTCTGCTGAGTCACTCTGTCAGTCTCTACATTGGCTGCCTGTATTTTAACGAATCCAATATAAAATTCTTCTACTAACATACAAGGCCATCAATAAAATTGCACCAACATACATTTCCTCACTTGTCTCAAAAATAACTCCCAACTAGACACCTGCGTTCTGCACAAGATCTGCGACTCTCTTCCACTCTCATCACATCCTTCCATTCTCGGTTACAGGACTTTTTTAAGGCTGCACCCACTTTGTGGAATTCACTCCCTCGCACACTTAGACTTTCCTCTAGTCTTCAAACCTTCAAGCGTTCTCTGAAAACCCACCTCTTCAGGCAAGCTTATGATATTCCTCAACCACCCTCTTAATCTCCCTACATTACCCTATTACCACCCTCTACCCAGCTAACACAAGACAACAACCCTCTGACCAACATTGCCACACACACAGCCCACTCAATACTTTTACCTTTGCATTCTAGCTGGTCCATTGTGCAATATGATATAGCACATACCCTTGTGTTTCAAACTCCCATTGTCCTATAGATTGTAAGCTTGTGAGCAGGGCTCTCTTACCTCTCTGTCTGTCTGTATTACCCAGTATTGTTTTATTAATGTTTGTTCCCAATTGTAAAGCGCTACGGAATTTGCTGGCGCTATATAAATAAATGTTGATGATGATGAATGTAGGGATTCTCATGGCTTGGAGAATCGAACTTACTAAAATGAGGACTCCCACTAGTTGGTTAAAGTTATATAATCTGGGCTGTTCTTTGTATGATAATGATCTGATTCAAACCCCACCCACTTCATCTCCTGCACGTTTGTTTGTAACCAACCTTGAAGAATGAATATACTGGGTGCTCTCCCTCTTGTCAAATGAACCTAAAAATTCTGGCTTGCTGAAGTGTACCCCCAACCTTCTCGTTCTGTACAGCCGATACACAATTAGTAAATACTCCAACATACCAGCAAGCCAGTCTGATTCTAGATGGCGACAGTTTTGCGATTCAGTGACGAGTAAATTGCCATTGGTTGTGTTGGACAGAGAATTAGATAAATTAAACAGTATCAATGAAGTATCGCCACCAAAAAACAACAACTGTATAATGGCTCAATGAGATAACTTGGCCTTAATAAAAGCTCAGTTTTGTCATTTAATGACGAGACACCTCAATCTCTTAAGCTTCCCAATAGATCCCATGATTCCATTGTCGTAGATTCCTTTATACAAAGCAGAATAGAGATAGTTCTATTACACTGCATTGAAATTATTATATCTGCTAGCATAAGCCGTTCATTATCTCTCTCATAAACACATCTTCTCTTAAACTGGAAGTCCTCGGGTTGTACAAAAGCGATGAGTGATGGCTCTATGCTGGGCATGTGACACCATTACAATTATAATTTAAAAAAAAAACAAAACAACTTCAAGTACAATAAAAAGTTATATGATAATAAAGTACATTAAAATTCAGATGACTTCAGTCAATGATCTCCTTTACACGTCGTGTAGTACTTTTTCAAGGGTCAAAGCAATTTCTGTACAAAAAAAAAAAAATTCAATTAAATCCTCTACGCTCTCTTCTCAGTGGTTCCATTGTTTGGTTGTGTCTGATATCAAGCCGTTTGTCAGTTGCGACTTCTCCGAGATTATCAATAAAACCCGCGAGTTATTTTGAAGGACGAGGTTAGAAGGCAGCCAAATCCCACTTTTTTTTTTGTATTTAAATATTCACTTTTAAACTCTTACAAAAGTTTAGGTGGAGAACTCGAAGAATCTGAAAGTCAAGTATCTATTCTATGCAAACAGTTTATCCTCGTTCTCCCCTCTGAGCTTTTTCTAAACCTCCTTTTTTCTACTCTATCTCTCATTTTGCTTCATTAGAACTGGTTCTTCAACCAATAAATTAAGTTGTCTTCCTCATTGAAAACTACACTTCATTTGCACAAAGCTCTGCATTACAATCCTTTCTCGCATTGTTCTTATACACAACTTTTAAATTGATAATTTTCTGAATTTTTTAAAAGCTTCTTTTCAGTCGAGGTTGTCGATGGGACCTGGATCCAAGTCCTGAGCAGCCCCCACTAAATACATTCTGCGCAGCTAATCTGATTATTTAAGGGGATGTCTACAAATATGGCATTTGATCCGATTTGCTTACGTTTGCAAGTGTCAGCAAGACTCCTATTAGCGTTATGGGATTTAAAACAAACATACACAGTATATGGATCGCATTATGTGGTGGATCTAGAATTTAATGCAGAGTTATGGTAATTGTATTTGCAAATTAGGAAATATATCTCAAGCATGGTTATTGATGCAATGTAATATAAGAATGATATCTAGGCTTACTTTATTTCTATATATATAATTATATAGCAAGGGTCAAAGTGGAAATTTAGAAGTGACAGAATGGAAAATGTAAGTGAATTGGATTTGATAGTTTTATCAAGAAAACAATATACCAGCTAAGGCTGTATATAGCCACAAACAGTTCATCTGTGTCATATAAGTTGATGTAGGACAATCCTGCACTGCTCAAATAATGCACCCTGGAGCAGTCCACGAGACATCAAATCAACATTAAAAGGGAATTCCACCATTGAATTCTTATCCCCGTCTGATCATTTGCAACTGATTATCATTTCTGCCCTGCTGCCTTCTGGTGGAAATTAAGCACTTAGTAAAACAATTTCAGAACAATTGCTTGTCTGCAAGAGAAGATGCTTACATGCTGCATTTAAACCACAAGGCAACAAATTAATGAATAGCCATTATTTGAAAATGATTGTATTGTCTGTTGGGGGATACAAAACAAATTACTGTATGGCACTGTAATAAAATGTATTAGTAGACTTTGTGTGAATTGTAATTAACTAATGGCAATTTATATTTTATTGGTTGTAGTTGCACAGGTTGCCAAGGCTGTTTGTTATGACAAAACTGAGTTGCCTGGGGTCAAGGGGGAGGTGAGGACAGTGCAAGTGAACTATTCAGTCCAGTCATCTGAACTCTAGTGGTACCACCTCTATGGGGATTCTGCTCTCACAATCGAATTACCAATTCGGCACTAGAGGCTATCCATGTGGCCATTTTGCTGGAGCCCTTCATCTGACAGGGTGGTGGCCATTTTGTTTAGAGGACAGCACAATGAAATGGTAGCCATTTTGGGTAAGTATGTGGTAGGGAGGATGCTAGAGCGTGTGAAGATGAGAGATGAAACACAGAAACGAGGAAAGAGATTGTAAAGCTGAAAATTGGGAGATAAAAAGAAGAATCAAGAGGAAACAAATAGCTTTTCCCATCATAATAAAAAATGACTCTCTGGGCTTCTAAAAACTTTGTAACACACATCTGAAGTCAGTGGAAAAAAAAACGATAGTGGAGCAAAGATAATCAACAGCAGTAATAGGAAAAATATATGTTCCTATAATGCCAAAGACCGGCGCATTTATTCACCTTTACCGCCTCAGGCTCCACCCCTTCCACTAGCCACGCCTCTTTTACACAGAGTATTCCATTGCATTGTCGGTCCAGTCACAGTGCACAATACGAAATACTTTCCCTATTCTACGCAATTCATCCCCATCAGAACTTACAAGCTGCCTTTTCCCTTTACCAGCACCTTCCTTTTTGTTGACTAAATAAAATAGTATTGTGAATCGCCCGCTGCGCAGGAAAACCTCTTCTCAGCCTCTGCCGCCCCTAGGCACATGCCTACTGCTAAATCTGGATAAGATATAATTTAATAAACAGATATTTAAAATATTTCTGCAATCGCTACCATCACAATGCACTTTGGAATATAAACCGTCTCACTGCGACGGATCCTGCGTGCTATTAAGTCAAGGAATACAAATGAAATACACAATTGTGTTTTCACAGCATCTCTTTTTCGTTTCCTAATGCTTTGTCCTCTTCAGCAATGTCAGATTTTTCCAGCAGATTTCAGAATTACCCAGTGGTACAAAGTCTATTACAGTTAAAAAAATGAAATGAGTCGCATTTCAGCCAAACGTGCAATTCTTGTCTGGAAAGCTTGGCTGTTTATCATTCTTAATGACCTGACTTGTTCTAATAACTACTAAATACTGAAATAGTGATAGTGCAGCTTATATATCAACGACGTGAGTCTTTATGTCTCGATGACAGCTGATATTTTGGCATTTCAGAATGCCTTTTTTTTTCTCAGAGTGTGGAAATTTTAGTGAAAAATGAACTAGTCAATAAAAACATTTGGGACATTTGATTTCCTTGCCATAAACCCAGGGGCAGATGTGTGTTTAGCTTTGCTGAAATGTCAACACGGTGTAAGACTTCAGAATGGATGTAGAGTATGTTTCAGAGTAATAAACGTTTGGGTGTCTGCCACAGGATTTCGAACCCATGGGGACATTTTTTGGCAAGTATATGTAGTATTTCTCTTTTGCTTCAAGAAGTAACAATAATTGGAAATGAAAGGGACTAATAAAACGTTCGGACGTATTAAGATTTTAATCATTATCGAGTAGAAATCTTTAGGGTTTCAAAACAATTTGTTATTAAGTGATGATACATACGTACGTATAATTGAAGGGCTTCCAGTCTCCCACATAATGTGTAGGTGGACCTTTTTGGCTGAACAAATAATCTGACTAAGTGACCATAGACCACATTCTCACGTAGGTTGCTTCAAGAACACTATAAGATCTGGCAGTATAACCAATATTGAGAACCTATGATGATTATTCAGAACTCAAGATACATATTAATTCCAGATTTTAATGCTGAATAATCAAAGAGCCACTCCGGCAATTATTCAGCTCCATTGTATTGGCTACAATAAAAGGTTTGTTCATCTACTGTAAATTTTACTCAGAGAACTTCTGTTCCTCACTGTTGGAGTCCACAATTTAATTGGGTCCCTACAATGAAGGGTTCAACATGCAAGTAGGTCAAAAGTCAAACCCTATGTCAGTCTTGCTTCTATCCCCGGTTTAGACCGATGACATTTATTCAAATATCCTCAAATATCTGTCTGGCGTCAAATATCTGTCTGAGTAGGCACAATGACAAGATCAGGAGGCTTGACATTAGAGATGCTCAGGCTCGGTTCCCCGAGAACCGAACATACCCAAACTTGAAAACGAGGCAAAATGTCATTGATACGTCGTCGGATCTCGGTAGTTTTGGTTTCTTTTTTAAGATCCAAAATAACGGTTGGTGGGAGGGAGGGCGGACCCCCCCCTTTTTCTTTTCTACCACTGGTGTGTGCCAATGTGTCCTAGATGTGCTATGAACTGCCGTGTGTTTGAGTCATTGCTCTGTCGCTTACCATCCAGCCAGGTCGCTGCAGTATTTGTCCTAAGTATTTGTCCTAAGGTGTATGAAAATAATATTGTGATCTGTGAGGTGGTCAAAACTGACTGCAAATGACTTGAAATTAGTGTTATTGAGGTTAATAATAATGTAGGAACAAAAAAAATTATGTGATTTTAGCATATTTTAGGATTTTTTCTAAAAAATCCAAAACCAAAACACACGAGGGCGGTTTTGCAAAAATGAAAAACAAAACTAAAACACAAAGCTAATCCAGATCCAAAACCAAAACCAAAACCAGTTCACTGGGGTCAGTGAGCATCGCTACTTGACATTAGGCTCAGCTTGCCTTCGGCCCCTCCATTGTGGGAACCTATAGAAACATGGACCCCATTAGCACAGAGCAGTGACCCCACAATCCAAGTAAGTTGAGTGGAGGGTAACTTTTCAAAATAGTTTTTTGAAGTTCACAGTCCAGGAAGTTACTATATGGAATTCATAATTAAACCTCCAATTCGGAAATCATCTATTTAACGCGTTTCACTCTAGTTTTGCGTCGGTTTGATCTCATTTGGCTTCTACAGGCTCTACAATGCCTTCTTTGCTAAATATATTGTTATTAACTCAATGAATTCTTTCAAAATGAAAACAATTGAGGCATGTTTTTTTTAAGTACATCTTGAAAATAACACATGTCAAGGGAGTGTCAAAACTTGACTTTGACACTCGTGAGGATTTAGGTAGAAATGCTTAATATAGATGCATCTGTTCTGTGTTCCGGTCACACGAGAATACGGGAATGAGGATCGTTACCGGATGGAATATGGACTCAAGCCACACAATTCTGCATCTCTGTACATAAAAATGACTGTGTCTAAATGACAATCATCTACCTGAGCACTAAGAAAGACAAATGTACAGCCTCACATTAAATTAGCTCTGAACTAAAAGACATATGTAAAATTCTAGAGTAGACAAAATGATATTGAATATAATAGCCAACCAGGCAGTGATAGAAGTCAACTTATCTCTCCGTAGGAAGCAGGGAAGCTGTTGATCTTTCATATATTTCAGAAGTAGAGTCAACAAAGATGAAATTATAGGCATAATGGCTACTAGGTTTAGTCTAGACCTAATCTAAGATCACATCATTTTAACTATCTCTGCTGTTTAATCTACAAGCCCTTGTTTTCAGTATCAGACTGATATTCTGCTTCTAAGCAGTGCATGGATTTTTGGCATGTTGTTTTAACAAATATATGCAATCCAAGAAATCATAAAGAGTAGCTGACACTAAGGAAATTGGCTCGGTATACATAATCATCTTTATGATGGTTGCAAAGGCATGTTCTGATTATAGGCTGTATATCCCCAATCAGTTTTAGAAAAATGTATAAAAATAAAAACGACAGCGCTGCTTTTTCGCTAGGAAGAAAATAAGATATATATAAAACAATGTGGCTGAATTATTCCAATACAAACAAGGACAAACGCTGGATTATCTTAGAGGGGGAATGCAGTATATTTCAAAAACTTTACAGTGAATTTGAAAAGAATGACTTTAAGAAATGCCAGAATAAAGTTAGGGAATGTTGTATGTTAAATATGCAGCTATATTTTATTTATCGAACATGGGCATTTAACAAAACTAGCACGTAGTGGTCAAGTAGGGGAGAATGGAAAGGTGCTTAAGGATTCTGTTTTGCAGGCAATGATTTGCTCCACCCTCCTGTGCATCTGACCTATAAGTCAATATACTGTAGCAACAGTTTATTGTTGCTTGTAAAAACATAATTTCATTACCAGGGAAAGAGCTGCAGGAATCTTACACAGAGGGACCAACGGTGGATATCACAGTAGGGATCCCCACCGCTCTGATAGACAAGAAGAGGGGAGCTTTGTAAAAGGTACATAGAAGTGACCATCCCCTTTAAGACAAACACAAATGTGTTTTATTAAAGAATTCTGGTCTACTAAGCTGCGATGAGCCAAAAATCTGGAGAAAACAGCTGTTTTCTCCTGAGAATGGCCACCACAGAACTGTTCCCAAAATTATATTACTAGATAGACTCACTATGCTAATATTAAATCCATCTCTTACCTCTACTGCACTATGCGCCCAAAGCCTTTAACAGTGCAGCCCCTCTCTATTGTGTATCAATCCCGCTAACCTGATTGGAACCAATAGCAGCGTTATCGATGACCCGACAATGTTCTTCCAAGTGCATGTGACTAAGAAGTGCATCGTGGGCATCACCAGTGGAACAGGGAAAACAGCTGTCGGAGTCAGATAATTGAATATGGTCATTGCACATTAATATCTAACAATCCGATTGTCTATGTCTGAAGTTATGCGAATCGCACGCTACGGCGTGGAGGAGCATAACTAACCACAACACGTGCGAACACTTATACATGCATTTACACGAACACATACACGTGTAATTAGCTCATATTAAAATTAGTTGCAACACATAGTTATTTAGTAATTGGAGAGAAAGAACAGTAGTTGGTTGAGGCTAGGTGCACTATGGATCTATGTATTCATAATAGTATTAAACCATCCCCTTAAAACATAACCTTTATTGGGTAAGATTAAAAGCGAAATATAGGTTGATATCACTCTATAAGTTTAAAATAAAAGTTTAAAACTGGGAGCACTGAGTGTCTATACCTATATGTTCTAATCCCAAAGAACATATGGTAAGGAGACAATATAGATATGGATAATATGCAGATATGGTACTCAAGAGCAGTGGTCCGTAATCTGCCACTAATACAAATATAATCAGGGTACCATATAACAGAGAGGAGCAGAAACTGTAGTATTATGTAGTCAAATCCTACTCAGATCATTGTATAGTCTCCATAGCTGCTTAATTTGTATAATAACAGATCTAAGCTTTCATTACAATCAAGATGAATATCTGGCTGCTGCAATACACTAGGTACCTAATAGATACCTACACTGAAGGCTATCTTGTATGTTCCCCTTATATTATTAATAGGGATCAGTCTGTAAGTGTCAATATAAGACACCAGCTTGTAACCTCCGTATAGAACGATATTATGGGTAGTGTATTGCTAACTACCTAACAGTTTCCCCTCTAGCTTTGGAGTTATAGGGGTAAATCTGCATTATCAAACTTCTCCAAATAAATAAACAAACAAAGTGCTCCCAGCTATAACGCCGACGCGCGTTTCGCTGTGTGTTGCTTTGCCTTGACTCAGTGCTCCCAGTTTTAAACTTTATTTTAAACTTATAGAGTGATATCAACCTATATTTCGCTTTTAATCTTACCCAATAAAGGTTATGTTTTAAGGGGATGGTTTAATACTATTATGAATACATAGATCCATAGTGCACCTAGCCTCAACCAACTACTGTTCTTTCTCTCCAATTACTAAGTCATTTTAGTTTTAGGTTGCACCCCAGTCATAGGACAATATTCATATGTATTTGATTAGAGAAGGGAATTAAATTACCCTAAGAGATATAATTATTCGATACTGGGATATGGCTCTAGAGTTGGTGCGGTAGTAAAATCTTTTCTCTAAACACATAGTTATTTGTAATGAAATTTAGCAGAGTTTATGGTGAAATATTATAATGTTATATACACGGTAGTGAGATCTAAGGTTCAGGTCACAAGAAACATATCATGTCTGGTATCATTCTAATCCCTTATTTATCCGCAGATGTCCGGTCCAATCGCCGAAAGGATGGCACCTTGCGTATGCTAGATATGGATTATAGGGAATAAATGATCATGTATGGTATTGTGTGTGTAATGCTAATAGACCAGTTTGAACCAGCTTTCAGTGGGAAGATTAGTATGCATCTTCTGGAGCGCTGACCCCCACTCTTTGAGGGCATCGTTTGAACTGGCCAATGACCTGCATTACACTGGACCGTCCTGAAGCCTGAACCTTGGGAAACATGCCAAATTATTTGTATTGTTTTCACTGTATCACTGACTGTATATAAGCAGGGGCTTTGGGACCAGTAGTCCGTCACTTTGACCACAGACTTCAGGACTGAATGACCGTATGCTGGATCTAGGGTGCCTGCAAACGTAACGACTGTACTTATTTTATTTGAAATGCAGGAGACCCAGTGACCCAGCCCAAGGTAGCCCACTATGGGACCCGCCCATGCCACCCAGACCAGCCTGCCCCTGGTCATTGACAACACCACTGGCTGTTTCAAACAGGCTTGCAGCAAAAAACATCGGAGGACCACCAGATAAGGAGGACCCTGGCTAAACAATATTTAGTAACATTATTCGACTTGGCAAATGCAGCCCAAAACCACATTTTCCATTTTAAGTGGAGCTAAGGATTTATTATTAACTTAGTCAATACTAGATTTTAAGCTCTTTACCCTCACTATCCCTGAATCCTGGCCCATTCTGTTTCTAATTTGTGATTTTCGTTCACTTTTCTGAGGTAAAATATTTCTACAACAAGAGATTTAGTCGAAATATGAGCGTTAGAAACTTTGTATCGCTCCCGGAAAGGAAAAAAAAAAAAAAAGAAATACGAATATTTCAATTCCACGGATAGTTGAGAGATCACGATATTCCTCCTCGGCAGTGGGTGATTGCCTTTCATTTCTCAGTATTATATGCTAAATAGCTGAATCATTGAATATTAAATTTTAATTAATGTCTGCAAGATAGGATTTATTCCCTGCAATTTGAATATTTTTAGAAATATTGATACATTTCTATTACTTGCCATGAAGTTTCCTACATATAAATGACAACACTTTTGCCTGTCAGATTTTGACAGACCTCTGTGCATTGTGGTTCCTATTCTAAGCACTTTTTATTACCAGATAAATTCCAGGAATTAATGAATCCTTAACACCTCAAGGAAGGCAACGCGCGATGAAAAGATGTATACACTGAGATATCATTGCTTTTCTGGCTAGTTCAGATAACCTTCTCCACTGCTGGCGTGATAAAATAATAAATAATTTGTGAGATTCTCGTTTAACTGAAACCTAGTATATAATCAATATTTTACATTTGCGCTGGATGTTTTGCTTCTCCACATTGCTAGTACAACATAAAAAATGGAGGCGATAAAACTGCATTACACTTTGTGCCTCAGTGATGTCACTGGTTTATACTGTGGGCGACAGCTCATGTTTTCAGGATTTCTTTAATCATGCAAAGGTGACATAGAGGTCTATTTATCATGACCCTGCGGTTCTGAAGATTTCCTACCGCTGCTTATTGCAGATAGATAAAAAAAATCTTTGGCGGCACAATTTATCAATAAAAGGTACATGTTATCGCTATCGCCATCCCATGATGGTGATAGCAGAGGCTGGGGATAAAAAAAATATGGCATTTTTCCATTTTTTAAATAAAGTTTATTTTATTATTATTTTCTATTTATTTATTTTTAACTTTTTTTTGTCTTTTTAAACTGAATTATTTTTATTTAATCTGGAACTGACAGCTCAAATTCAGGCTTACAGTTCCCATAATTAATCATTTCCACAGACAGAATTCTTAAAAACATAAACTGTTGATTGAGGGGGAGGGGGGGTGTACATGCTAGAAAATGATAGCTACAATCTGATTGGTTGTTAAGGGCAACACCTCCATTTTTCTTTTTTAGAAGTTTAAGTAAATCTACCCCTAAGGTTCTTTCCAAAGGGTGCTAGGTAGATACATTCTGTTACAGAGTGTATCTGACCAATATGTAGGTATAGGACAGGGATTGTATTTTCATAATAAATGTTTCCAATCTCAAAAAGTCTACAAAGGCGGATATATGCTTCCATAAATGGATCTTTGTTCGTACATTATATATAAGAGCTATTAGTTTAGCTGCGTTAAGTACTGGGTGTATCTGGCTAAGTTACCCCTGGAGGTCCATCTAGCCCAAGTTGATATATGATCTGAACATTCCTGACATTGCATCTATGAAGCAACAGCAGAAGTTTTGTATTGCTGTGCATGGTCCTAAGACACCTCCATAACAATCAATAAACTTTATTTATTTTAGCTACAACACCTCACAGAATTGACAAAAGAGCAAATTCTCGCTTGTGGGAAAATGAATCTATAGAGCTTAGATTTCCCCTTAAAGACAGAGTTACATGTGTGACAAGGAATCCACAGCCGCCCCTTTCATGTTCCGGCGTCTAGTCCCCTAATCTAATTTCCTTACTTCCAGCTTGCTTGTTTTACAGGGCAGAATTGTGGCACAATAAAGACACAGTGTACACAGAGGAATGAATAAAATACGTATAGACTTCATATCTATCAATTTGCAATTTGTGTAATATTTTTCTTCATATCTCTCAAGTTCGGTGGAGCATGTAATTGCAAACAAAGGAGAAAAAAAAATAGAACAACTTCCTAAGAGGCAAAAAACAAGGCTGTTGCATATCCATGAATCCAAAAGCATTCAGACATGTAATACATGATCGAAATGTTTTGCCAGAATGTATTTATCAAGATTGAGCAAGGTTTAAAGCGAGGATTGAGAGCTGGCTGGTAACTCTTCACACAGGGACGGTTTGCCAGCCTGTTAATCCATGACTTCCCAGAGGACAAAAATGAGAAATGTAGTGTACAATAATAACGTTTTATAAGGAATAAATTACACTATGGTGGTAGACCTAGGCACTGGAACGCAGTATGCCCCCCCTCTATCTCCAATGTCCAGTATATAACGCAGCCTTAGCCCATTGTATATACTGGGTAATGGAGGCAGCCTTGCACATAGACCCTATTGCACAGAGATACCCACAATGCACAGGGGCAACCAATTTTTTTGCCCTTCATAGAGATAACTCATTTGCACTGAGCTGAGACAACCCTAATTGCTATGGGCTACACCTCCACTTTTTCCTTTGCAGAAGCTTTAGTAAATATACCCCTTAATGTATTTATGTTATTATATTTTCATAAGAAAATTGACTAGAGTATATTTGTACTCTCAACTTCTATATCATGCTACACTTTGAGAGAGATTATTTATGACAGCTCCTAGACAGTAACGTCTACCATTCTATAGTTGATTAAGGCTGTATATAAAACTCATTTATCATGTTTAGAAAACTAAGGAGATGCACAGAATTTTTATGCATTTCCAATTTGCTCTGTTTGTTCCTCTTCTTGCCCTGTGCATACAGTGTATGTAAATATACATGGATGGCACATTTTATGTACATAGTAAATTCCTATTTAATGGAAATTAAATTGTACTTAAATAAATGTTCTAAATGAAATTCCATTCCATCTGTCCTTTTGCATTCAAGCACAAATTAAAGCATCAATCCCACATTAGGGTTTTTTTGTGTTTAAAAAGCAAATTAAGTACCTTTCTGCATGCATCTGATTAGCTGTCCTACAAATCATAATTTACTATTCAAAAATCTCTCTGGAGGTTGCAAAATATGGCTGCAAGCTACACAGACTCAGCCTTACAGCTCTCAGCATGCTATGTGAAGGATAGAGCTCAGAGGGGCGTTCCAAAGCCTCTCTGCTAAATACATCATGCACCATGTGACTGTGGTTGCCATGGTAGTCCATGACATTAGACTCACCGTTTTAGAGACTAGGAATAATGACTGGGTAGGCTGCATCCCCGTGAATATTCACTCAGAGAAATGGCCAGAGACACATTTTAGACTAAGGGGTAGATTTACCAGAGCTTCTAAACAGGAAAAGTGGAGGTGTTGCCCATAGCAACCAGTAAGATTCTATCTATCATTTTCTAGAATGTACTAGATATAT
Organism: Mixophyes fleayi; assembly: GCF_038048845.1. Classification (NCBI taxonomy): domain Eukaryota; kingdom Metazoa; phylum Chordata; class Amphibia; order Anura; family Limnodynastidae; genus Mixophyes; species Mixophyes fleayi. The sequence continues at coordinate 86,399,358 of NC_134412.1, read as the reverse complement.
AATAACTAGAATCTGATTGGTTGCTATGGGCAACACCTCCACTTTTTCCTGTTTTTCCTGTTTAGAATCTTTTGAAAATCTACCCCTGAGAGTTAAATAGCAGAAGGAGGACGGTATAAGGAGTTTTGCATTACCTGTGGCAAATCCCACACACAGCTAATGTTTCTGTTTGAATTGAATTTGAATTATTTAAGCTAGTTTACTATTGGATTTTAAGCATTTCTGGCCATTGGTGTTAGAGTAGATTAGTAATGTTTATTTTCTGCTGAAAAATTAATTACAATTTTGATTTGATTGCATTTTTGAGTTAGCTCACCCCATAGGTACATAAACTACAGTCCTAGTAATAAATATATCAGTCCAGGACAAAATCAAATTATAATGTAATTGACAAAAACATAGCAGAGCTCGGAATAGAGATTTTCAGTCAAGCTAATATAATTTAATACAAATGTTGTTGTATGTTTGCTTAGAACGTACACATGGAACGTTATGTCTTCCTGATATTTCAAACAATCTGACCACATCAAAATAGCATATAGGATGCATGTACAAGGAATAATTTTGGTTTCTTATAATATTCAGGGACAAACAGGATTTTCACTTCCAAAATTTTCAAAAAAACTCCATATATAATAGCACGTAAATAAATCACACACAAACACACACACACACACCACTAAGTGAACCTAGGGCGCCAATGGTTATGGAACTTGTAAAGCACTGAATGAGTGGCATACGGTCACTCATCCAGCGTTTTTAATTCCCCCGCTCATAGTGCTGGCCGCTGACGTGAAGGAGAAGCAGCCGGCAGCTACTTACATGTGAAGCGGACAATTGCTCCTCACTCTCGTTGTTACGAGAGTGAGAAGCAATTGTCCCCCACTCCCCCATTCTGAGGAACAGAGGATGTCGCACCTACCTCTAAGGTGACCAATAGGGGCGAAGGGTTGGAGCGCCACCTTCAGAGGTAACTCTCAACCAGTGGCCGATCCAGGAGGGGGGGCAATCGGGAAAATCTTGGCAATTGGGGCAACAACCCCCCACAGCAGCACAAACATACCTGTAAATTGCAGCCAAGACGCCAAGCAAAAGGACAGAAGGGCCAGGGCCAATCGGAACCATGAGCAGGGTAAACCGGGACCAGCCAATCTGCATTAAGGGGGGCATGACTATGCTAAATCGCCCCACCCCTCTAAAAATAAAGTCTAGGTCTGCCACTGCTCTCAATGTCAGATAGATAAAAGCTTCAATGTATTATGGCCAAGATAGTAGATCTAAAAAACGTGCGATCTATAGTTAATGACACATATATCTATCTATTTACATATATACTGACATCTATCTACTATCGAACTATCTAGATTTACATAAATATATTATCAATCCCTTTTTTTGACTACGTAGCTCCGAGCAGGCAAAGCAGAGGACAGTCTATGGTTATATACAATATATCACCAAAGCAAATAAAAAAGTGCAGTGACAGAGAAAAACATTTCCATCTCAAGGTTTTATTGACATTTTAAACCACTTGGGCTTTTCTTTTGAGGTTTACGACGCCTCCTCAATGGAAATATTTACTCGTATTTCAACGCCTCTTGACTCTTATGGTGCGAGTCTACCTGTTCAGTCTATGTGCACAGCTCCACTACGGAAAACTCCACCAGCTGTCGGAGACGGAGGAGATCCCTTATGGAAGATCGTTACATAGCACATTTGCCTGAAAGACGACTCTGGGACCATGGAGGAAAAGTCTGCAAACATCGGCATCAAAGCATTCATTAAAGCAATCTACAACAGGAAGAATTCAGTCCTTAGCCGTGGCCCAGGGACGCAATGTAAAAAGAAGAATGACATCTGAGCTAAGATAGGAATGTTAAGAATCATCAATGATATATGTGAGTTCTATTCTGCCGCATTTGCATAACATCGTGCAATCCAATGATAACAGTCAGTACAATACAGTAGAACCGAGCTCTTTAGTATAAATGGTTCTTAACACTCTACCAGAACTGCATTATGGTCTGATTTAGGTAACTTATTGATCATTTGATGCATTCAGAGAACAAAACAATATCTTGACCCTAAATGACAAAGTAATCAACACCCAATGAGAAAAAAGGTCTGGTGTCACCCCCCTATAATAGCAAATTCTCCTACCAGAAAGGCAGAAGATTTTTTTGTGTCCAAGAAATCAGTATCCAACACTAAGGGCTTGATGTAGAGTTGGATGCAATTTATACTGAAACCTTAAGTGTATATTGCATCCAATAATTTACATAGGATTCCGAGTCTCACGTATCTTTAGATCCGTGCGAGTTAGAATACTATGCAAATTGCACAAACATGACCTCTATCTGCCTTATGGGCCGGGATGCATGACACACTTAAGTGTATCAGTCACAGGTCCTGTAAAGCAGATAAATAAATACAATATTTAATGAATGTAAAAAAAAAAATCCTACCCCCCTCCCAAAAAAAAAAACAGCACAAGGGTTGGTCAAGTTGTTTGGGAGGGAGTGCAGACTTTTTTTTTAAAAAAAAAAAATATTTTTTTTTTTTTTTTTTTGTAAATACAACAATGTTTGTTGCACCAGGAGAAAGCACCTGCAAAAGATAAGTCTCCTAGACACCTATCTGCAGCTGCTTTAAACTCAGCTTAGCATGTAGAGATCGTGGACACCTTTACATGGCTGGACTCGCCAACTACCTTCCCTGTTCCACCTCTCTAAGCGCAGAGAGGTGTAAGAGGGAGACCCGTCTCAGTCGGAGTGCAAACGGAGGCGGATCCTTGGCTAAAAGTGCTTTTTGCGCTGATCAGTTGGACTTGCGTCCGACTCTACACCAGGCCCTAAGTGGGCATTGGCCAGCCATCCAATCAGCACTCTTCATTTAGGAGGTGTCGGGTACTGAAATTCAGAATTCTCCGCCTCCTTTTGTAGAAAATTTGACCTTGGTGCAGTTAGGAATCTGATGAATAGATAGATCATAAATAGAGAACTCTTTATATTTTCGACCCCTTATATACCTGAATTAATGAAAAGATAAACATACTTTTATATGAAATATAATATTTTCAATATGATGGAAAACAAACTTTAAATGTTTATATAAGTGTGTTTTGCATTGACCTAACACATTCATCTGTGATCTTATTTAAACCTCATTCCATCAACCGTGAGCAAGGAGAACTGGTCTTAAAGCTGCCATATTATTGACATGGCTTTGTCTAGAAAACACACATTTAATTATTCTTGTGTTTAAACAAAGGGATAGATTCATCAAAACTCCTAAAAAGGAAAAGTGGAGGTGTTACCCATAGCAACCAATCAGATTCTAGCTATCGTGTTCTAGAATGTACTAGATAAATGATAGCCGGTGGCTGCCTCCACTTTTCCTTTTAAAAAAGTTTAATAAATCTACCCTATAGACTGTTTTGTCTTTTAAATGTATGCCCTTTAACGAGCTAAAGTGGACCTACTGCATACACTCAGTGCAGGCATCCATGTTGTGGGCGGAGTCTAAGGTGTCAGTAGTGAAAAGATTTCTCATGAATATCGCATCAGCTCACAAAATGGCTGCCCCCACTGTGTGCAGGCAACAGCTAAACTTTAATAAAGAAAGAGTTGAAACCAACTTTTAAAAAAACTAGGGTCAGCAGATTCCTGAGGAATAAATGTTAATAGAATACTTTTTTTTGTACTACGGGGTTATGTGTTTTCCAGTGTAGAACAGAAATTGAATTTCCTAGCAAGCATCCCCACTGTATATCTCCATCCAAGCTCTGAGCATGGATTCAAACAATCCAGATTGTAATCTTAGAAAGTACCTTTTAAGACTGAACTCTACATAAATCTTGAATTACTGTTTCTATCCATTTTTATTTTTTTTTAAAGTTTGGCATTATAATATTTCCTATTATTAATTTCCTCTGTGGTATCTTCAGAAATCAATTTGAGTAAACCATTTTTTTTGCCTCTAACCCTGCAAAAAATCTTTTTTTCTGTTGTTCCCACAGTAAAAGATTCTATTCTTAAAAAAAAAGGTGTGAAAATAACACAGACTTACACAGGGGGATGAAGAGATATCTTGCATCCTAAAAATAGGCACCAAATTTATGCTAGCATGTTAGGATATTTTGTATAAGAATGAAGTAAGAATGCTAGAATAATGACACCGCAATGTTTCGTTACATTACATTGCAGTTGTTAAAATATTCATTTACAGAGTATATAATTTATTTAATAAACTGTAAACACTGGATTCAAAAGAATTCACCTGTTGACGCCTGAATGCAAACAGGTTTGTTTAATACAGGTGTCACAATCCAGGTTAATATGTGATGATTGTTGTGACCCATTTGCAAAACCCACTCCCCATCAAGTACATATGATTTTGATGTAGCTTGATGTAGATGTCGCAATCCCAAAATTAATGTCAGAGCTTAGTAATGGCTAAAATCATACCAATTAAGAAAATGTATTAATCATTTCCCTCGTCGCTTGATTAATTTATGAAACAAGTAGGAATTTTATGTTTGCAAGAGCCAGACTAACTCTAAATAGGCAAATGACCGTTACTTTCACTGGCAATCTTCTTATCGAGAAAACTCAAGTTATGACTTCATTTATTTCCTGTTTTTGCTTATATTTTATGCTTGTTTTTACAGAAAAACAAAAATCCTTTGTGACTTTTATATATTTACCACTTTTTTTTTACTCTTTAATTTTCCACTAAATTTATATTATTGCTCCAATCCAGAGATAAGATATCTATTACCAAAAAAGGGCGGAGCATACACATAAATGGGCAGAGTTTCACATAAAAGTGGACGATTTGGGGTTATCTGGGCGGAGTTTGATGGATGGGGGCGGGTTTGACAAATTAAGGGTGGTGCTTAATGTGTCGTGAATCTCCATGTCTCAGTGTTGAGAGCTATGCAACAGCAATGCCAAATATGAAATATAATTACTATCTTAACATCCATTGATTGGAAGAGTGATCAAATTCCCCTAAAAATAGGAATGGAAGTGGACGTATAAACTTAATTTCGTATAGAGGTGTGTTTGACCCCACAATCGTTCCATATTAGTGTGAGAGGACCTCATATGCTACTCTGTGCTGTTATTAACATTTAGATGTTCTGATTGGCTACATGCTGACCTAGCCCTTCCCACTTCAAACTGCGAGTCCAAACTGAAACACACATTGTTGCTGTTATCATTATAATGCTCTGATTGGCTGCAACCTCTCCTAACCTGCCCACTTCATCTCTTGCTTGCTCATATGCCCCCAGTTTTGAAGAATGAACACAATGGGTGCTCTGAACCTGATCAAATGCATCTTAAAAAATCTAAAGAAGAAAAAAAAAACCACTGAGCGAGGTTCAGTCCGGTATTAACTATCTACCTGATTGATTACTATGGGCCATAAAGTCATCATTGCTTTTTCAACCATGCTACTAACTGCCTTCCATAGTGCTAAATTGGTGCAATTTATTGAAAAACAATAATAATTGGGAATTTAGATTGCAAGCTCAGGGACTGATGTGAATGATTACATAATCTCTCTACAGCTCTGCGTAACACTATCTGCGCTATATCAATAAACGATAACAAATGATTAAGATCAGTTCTGTGGAATCAATAAAGCCTATACCCTATAGGTTCCATAGCATTCTATTGTAGAATGTTGTCATGCAGATACTCTCTCTTCTCTAGCCGGCAAGATTCCGCTGGCAGTTTCCCCATGATAACATGTTTTAGCGCTGACACTGAACACATCAAGAACTAATGCTTGTAATGAAGACAAATCTTTCCACTTTTTTTTTTCTATTTAACTCGTAATTAATTCACATTCGGAAAATCTATTTCTTAGCAAATTCAGCAGGCAGTAAAAACAGGTATCTGGCAAAGCCCATTACTGCTCATCTGACCTACATCACATAACGTTTCTCCGGTATATATGTAAGGCCTGCAGAATGCAAACCCAGGGAAATCCTATATACACAAGGCTATAAATGTTTCCCTGAACACAGATAAACAGTACGGCCCCCGGCCAAGTGTTTATGAGGTGTAGAATATTTTATTCTGAATTCGTAGGATCCCAGCATGCCCATTTTATTCCATATCACTGACGTCTTCATATTTTACATCCACCCCAGGAGATAGAAACAAAGTATTAGCTCACATTGCACATTGAATTTTCAGATGGGTTAAGTGCAGATTCGTGATGTATCTGAGTAACATAGATTTCTGATTACATGTACAACATATATGTATATATATATATATATATGTATATATATAGTCTGTTTTTGCAGTTTAATCTGTGACCTTTAATTATTCATAAAAATATAGTGTATAGAAACAACAAATGTTACTGCTTTGGAATTTTTAGGACCGTATTATGTAACGCTGGCATTTTTAGGCACTTCCCCAGGTAGGAATGTGTTTTTTTTATTATTTATTAGAGCTTCAAGTGCCGAGATCTCAGTTTGTGCTTTATATGAAGTCAGTAAAATGTTCTATAAAGTCAACATGTTTTGTAAATCATACAGTTAAACGCGCACTGGTCTACTGGTCCGGGGACCCGTCAGTTGCAATTCGGTCTTTTATTAGTTTTTTTTTAATAAGTTTTGTGTCACTGAAAGCGATACAGGTTATGGTTCTATTGATGGGCTTTCTGTACGGTAAAATCGGTATTGTCTGCACTTCGCCCCAATATTTTCGGGGTGACATTATGCTGAATTGAACTTTCCGCAACCGTATGTAGACATTTATATAATATAAGTCAACGGGTTTTCTAGAGGTCTTATATATCAAGTACAGGAACTTTCGGAATTTGACGACATTCCATTTCATTATAAATGTTTATTTTCAAGACTTATTAATGACTATAGGTCTCCATGTCTCTTATTCTCCATATCTTCACACCCATCTTCTTTTGCCCATTTCCCCCACATACTCTCTACAGGCCTTGGATTGTATTCATTAGCAACCACCACCCAACTCTCTTCTTCTCCTACCTGAAGCCTCCATTTCTGGATATGTGACTTAGCGAAAAGTGTTTAAAACCATCTGCGCCCTATGGCAATTCCTTGTCCCCTTGACTCCATCTCTTCTCGCTCCTCTATTTCGGAATCTGATCTATGTGCTTTCCTGTAGGGATAAACCGATGACTGTCCTTGTGTTCTGTTAAAGCAGGTATAGGATATTCCGCTTTGTCCCAGCCAGTAACAACCTGACAGAAATCAAACCAACAGTGCATATTCCTATACACTGATGTCACTGGAAGACATTATATATTCACTTGTTGCTCATCCATCAACAGTCTAAGTGTGGCGGGTCTTGTCAGTCAAGATTCCGACTTGCAACGTAGCCACTTTCCGTTTTCTCGTTTTTCCCAGACTAACTACCTCAACGCTCACGGTCTTATGGAACCCTTGCAATCTAGTTTTTGACAGCTCAATTATTAATGACCTTCAGAATGCTAAATCCAAATATTCCTTTTCTACGATGATCTGATCTAATCTCCCTTTGGACAACATTGACAGTCTATTCTAATTCAGATTCATCACTCTGGGAATTCTGTGACAGTCTCTACATAGAACCCTTCTGTATCCATGACCTGTGGCCTATCTATATAACCTCAAGTCTACAGAAAAGACTCAATGATCCACGTTAGTTCCTCTACTCTTCGTTATGTTCAATCCTTCCAGAGAAGACTTCATCTATTCCTTTGGCATTGATTATTTTCTGTACCTCTGCCTTTTGGCTAAGACCAGGTGTACGTACACAGTGGGGCTTAAAGGTGCCCCATGTAGGCGATTGGCCATCACATGGTCTTCTGACCAAGAGGCTGGTTGCCCGAGGTGCTATGTGCTCCCGGCAATGCTGAGCCTGGTGTGCTGGAAAATGCAAATGGTTAAAAGAACACCTGTGCAATGATAAAAGGTACTTTGCATTATGCACCTTTAATTCTCAGGCAGCACCATTTTTCCCCTTTGCCCTAGCCTTTTCGCCCGGGGCAAGGACAATTTTTTATATGTCGGCCCGAGCCTTGCGGCAAAGCTAGTCCCATAAACTCTTGCCCCCTAAGGGGCCTTATGGCTCCTGAGGTTGGGGATGTCAAGGGGCCCCCTGTAGTCTCTGCAAATGGGGGGGGTCCTAAGACCCTTGTCTCACTAAGGGGCCTTTTGGCTATGGGGGATGGGGAAGATCAGGGCCTTTTTCTTTTAGGGAAGGGTCCAAAAGTCCAGGTTCCGAGCTCGGGCTTTTGTGACACTGCACTGGGTGATTTAGACCTCAGGATTAAATAAAAAAATAAAAAATAAATAAATATATATATATATATTATTTTCTGTACAAAAGAAGACTTTTATCTCATTTCCTAGGATAGATATGGCTCCCCAGAGTCAGAGGACCTACAACAGGAGTATTAGAGAAGTACTAGGGTCCAAGTATATCCCAAACTGCAAGGGTCACACTATCCCGACCACTGCCATATTTTTAGCTGGGGGTAGGGGATTAAACATTAAACATTTTGTTTGGATGGTAATTTTCTTTAATGAAAAATTTGTACCAAATATTCTAATGTGTGTGAAGCTTTAATTAAAAAATAATTTATAATCGCCATATACGAATATACAAATAGGGAGTGTGTGGGGTGACCAGAATCCAGTTGTTCGAATGACTAAAGTCAATGAAGATACTAGTGTGGGATGCAGATACCACCACCACAAATGTATATTATTATATTCCTGTTTCTAACACAAAAATATATTACAATAAGTCTTATCTTCTCTGCAGAATTTATAGATCAAACAGAGTATGAAGACCAAGAAATTGTTGATTCCACGGAAGATAAATTGAGTACAAAACTATAAAATGGACCCAAATCTCACTGCGTGAAATCTGTGCCTTAAATTGAATAAGCAGAAAAATTACAATATTAAAATCAACAGGAAACCCCTAATACGTTCATTTCTTCTGACAATTGCTATATCTTCAAAGCTGAGAATTATCATATTGTACAAATGCATTTTTTTTATCCCAAGGAATACATTATTTGGGCTTATGTTTGAAGGTCAATTACGTATTCTTCACTGTGTAAAATGAAGCAATCCTTAGAGGCAGATAGCTAACGAAACAGCTCCTCCGACCATGCAAACCAGGCTGACTATGAACGATGTAATGGTACATACTGTATTATCATTGATAAAGAGTATTCTATCCATTCATACATCCGTCTCTCATCAACGAATTCCTGGCCATTCCCACCCAGAAAGGCTTCATAATGACAATACGGCTTGATGTTTCAATAATTTTTTGTCGGTTACCTCTATGGTTATTAAGGGAACATAATTACGGTAATCAATGTCACCAAAGAGTTGAACATGTAAGGCTACGTATACTTTTTTTTTATTATTAACTTGTCACAAATTTAACTTAAGCAAGTTTAATTTTAACAGTAAAACAAGTTCAGCAGAGGAGAAGACATCTCCAAGTAGGACATCACTACTAATAGACACAAATCTGCTCTCTGCAGAGAGCACAGAAGAGATGTGTCGTACCCAAGGCTACAAAAAAAAGGCAGCCTAATGATATAAATACATGGCTAAAAAGCACAGAAGGAAGTCAGACAAAGCAATGTGCTTAGTAAAAATGTTATGCGAGCAATTACAGAAGTAGCAATAATAAGTGAAGACAACTAGAGTCTTTTTTTTAGTTTGTACCCAGGCGCGTCTGCCACCTATGCACAATGAAGACAGCCATTTTGTGTGCTGAACCAATATGTATGAGAGCACAGCCCTATAAATTCAGTAGGAACCTGTCATATACATTCTCATATAAAATTATATAATATCAATGGTTCTTAGGATGCCCGCCAACATTTGGGTATCTGGCATTGGGACAGGGGATGTGGCCACATCACGATGGGGGTGGAGACCATCACAAGATGGAGGCTTGGTCACATGCTCATGGGCGCGTCTAGTGATTTTGAAGTGCTAGGCTGCCCATACTCTCTTCCCTTCCTCTTCCCTCCAAACACCTCCACTGCCGTGTGCACCAGTGAGTGAGGTATCCGTATATGAATACTCCCCAACTTTCCCATCCTCAAATCGGGACTGCCCCGACCTAAAATCGGGACTGCCCCGACCTAAAATCAGGACTGTCCCACCTAAAAATGGAATGGTTGGGAGGTATGTTCTCAGTCAAGCCATTCTGCATTCTTGTTAATATCGATTCAACATTCAAAATGGCAGCCTCCATCATGAGTATGTGACATAACTATTTAAGGGGTGCATCCTGTGAGAGAAAAAGAACATTAAAAAAAAATAAGTAAGATAATTCTGTTTTAATCAGCATTTTTTGCACAAGGCATTCCCCAAAACACCACAGAACATCACCAGCAAAATAAAACACAACATTTTAGTAAGCTTCATATTGACTCACAAGTTAACCCGTGCATGATACTCATGCATTCTAGTCAAATCAAGCTACTTAAGGTGTTAAAAAGGTTCTTGTCATGCATTTGGGCCTAGCCCAGGCCTCCTCAGGGGAAGAGCGTTACTTCCCGACGCAAGCGCCCTTTTTTAACGTGGTTTTGTCCACATGTCACCACCTCATAATTTTTCTCCATCACCTCATCCTTCATCTTCATCGCCACATCCTTCATCAAGCTACTTAAGGTGTTAAAAACTCCACACTGTCACCCCCGGGAACCACCAACCACTCCCAACTGTCACTTCTCCTTCAAGAAATATATAGGTCAGTGTATAACTCTGCCCAGCAGGTGGCGCTGCAGCTTGTTTTTTTTTTCCCACACACGCCACTAGGCATTTATATAGTAGATTGGGATGTATTCTATAAAAGTGAAGAAATCTGAAAATTATATTAAAATATCTTTATTGGAACACCTATACAATTTGACACTGTATTTTTATTAAAAAGTAATTATTGAGCACATAAAAACGTCTTGTTGTTTCTTTAGCTCTAAAGAAAAGTAGTTTGTTTTCTGAGCTTTCCGGAGAAAACAGACATTTTTATGGTCATTCTCTATCGTCTCCACATCATATAATTTCCTACTTTCTTAATGCTGAATGATGATTATGTCAGATAACAAATGTATAAAAAAAGACTACCTAACATGTGTTCTATAAATGGGATGTTTTTATTATGGCGTTACGTAAATCGCGGCATCTGTTTACTGGCTAGCATAAGAGGATTATACATTATAGCCAGGGGCGGTACAATACCCCATAGCAGAATTTAGGTAGGGGACCGCTCTTAATAGATGATTACGCACCGATCAGAAAAGCAGAGTGAGGGGGGCACCTTAGGGAGAAGCGGAGGCTTTGGAGGGGGAGGCAACCTAGCATAGCTGACGCACCCCCTTATTACACTCCTAATTATAGATTATAATCCTAAAGACCAGTTATGGTAAAAATGTCCTTTCCCTCCTCTGTTATATAATATTCCCCGTGGTCCTTTCCCTCCTCTTTTATATAATATCCCTGTGGTCCTTTCCCTCCTCTTTTATATATATCCCCTGTGGTCCTTTCCCTCCTCTTTTATATTATATCCCCCGTGGTCCTTTCCCTCCTCTTTTATATAATATCCCCCGTGGTCCTTTCCCTCATCTTTTATATTATATCCCCCGTGGTTCTTTCCCTCCTCTTTTATATAATATCCCCCATGGTCCTTTCCCTCTTTTATATATCCCCCGTGGTCCTTTCCCTCCTCGTTTATATAATATCCCTCGCGGCCCTTTCCCTCTTATATATATATATCCCCCGTGGTCCTTTCCCTCCTCTTTTATATTATATCCCCCGTGGTCCTTTCCCTCCTCTTTTATATAATATCCCCCCTTGGTCCTTTCCCTCATCTTTTATATTATATCCCCCGTGGTTCTTTCCCTCCTCTTTTATATAATATCCCCCGTGGTCCTTTCCCTCTTTTATATATCCCCCGTGGTCCTTTCCCTCCTCGTTTATATAATATCCCTCGCGGCCCTTTCCCTCTTATATATATATATATCCCCCGTGGTCCTTTCCCTCCTCTTTTATATAATGTACCCCTTGGTTCTTTCCCTCCTCTTCTAAATGATACCCTTCGTGGACCTTTCCTTCTTCTTTTATATAATATCCCCCGTGGTCCTTTCCCTTCTCTTTTCTATAATATCCCCGTGGTCCTTTCCCTCCTCTACTATATACTATTCCCCCGTGGCAGTCTTGTCTGGTGACCCTTTGTACAGGAATATCTACTTCTTGGGCAAAAGAAAACTGAGTCTGAGCTATTGAATTTACTGAAGAAGATCCTACCCTGTGATTATGTTTCTCAGGTACTGAGAGAAAACCAGAGCACAATAAATGCAGATTTCCTGGCCAGGCAACTCAACAAATGACACAAAACAATAAAAAAAACAACAACAATAAAGAAAAACAAATTATGTCTCCAAGAAAGAAAAAAAAAAGAAGAAAAGGTCTGAAAAGACAAGATCATAGCTCGCAGGCATCCAATTCCAAAGCAGACATCAATGTTGCAGGCATTTTCTAACTCGCAAAAAAACCCCAGACCTGCCAAACAATGATTCGTTTTGTCTGCATAAACCAATAAACACTCATAAGAATGTTCCCTTTGTTGTCCCACAAGTATCAGGAAGCTCAAAGTAATTCTCAAACTGGACAAAAAACAAGCAAAACAAAATAAGCGTATTTTAGCCGTATGTCACTCACATTCCGGGTCCCTGTTGTAATCGCAAAAATCACAATAACAAATTAAATAGCAAAAAAAAAAATACTATTTTTTTTCCTCATTTCAATAGCAAAGAAAAGTTTCAAGTACAATGCGTTCTTCTAAGATAAATAAATAAGAAAGACAATTGTATGCATTGTAACAGGCTTCTTTTGATATGAATTTTCCTTGTAAACTTGTAAAGAATAAAATGAAAATTGAAAAAAAAAAAAGCAAAAAGCTTTGACGCAGGCTATTTATAAGTCTATTTATTAGTGGGGTGATAAAGCCTTAACTCTAGAGTAAAGAATTTTCTTCGCTTCACCACATTTATTAAAGGGTTAACGCAGAAGATTTCTTGGCGCTAACCCCGTTTTTGAAGAGTTTCGCCGACCCGATTAACGGGGATGTCAAGAGTTGACAATTTATCATGCGGTGAAAAGGATAACTTTTCGACGCTTGGATTTCTATTCCTTGCAAAGTTAACGCGATATGTGGATGGCGCTAACCATGCATTGTATGCCTTAGTGTATAGTATGCTGTAATGCCATGCAAGCTACCATGCAAGCTGTAGGCAACACAGTAATAAGAAAATGGCTAAACTTGTAGAATCACCAGTGACTGATTGCTCTGCCTGCTGTCAAACAACACTGTTTATTTGGATAGAGAGATGAACTTAAGTGTGATATAAAACACAAGCACCCCCTATGAAGTGGACATGACATGAAATAGATCCTACGCCCATTGAAGAACCATCACTCTAGCGTTAATACTCAGTCTGTGGAATAGGTTGTAGGATGATAGAGAAGATGCTGGCACTAAATTATTTCACCATCCAACGATCCTGATTGAAAAATCATGAAAAATTAGGCTACGTCCCTGGTTCCGACAAACCACTTCCTGCTTCAACCATGTCATCCCAATTTCTTTAAAGGCCATGTCGCTGTAAAGTCAGACTACTTTTGCGCTGTCCTTACAGGTGCAGTGCTGCTTTTTCACCACCAGTGGCCGCTATGGGGATTAGGTGGCCTAGAAGCTGCTGAGCAGCCTCCCTCAGCTGTAGCTGGTAATCCATTGACTACCCTATAAATACTAACCTCTCGCAATCAGACCTGGCTGGATCATTGCAGTTCTTGGTTACCAGTTTCCTGTTTTCCTGCACTTTGCTATCTAGCAATACTCACCTTGTTATACCTGGCTATTGACTTCGGCTCACCCTGACCCACGGCTACTCTGAACAATCTTCATCTCTAGAACCATTACTTTTTTTCACAGAGGAAATCCACATGATTGTACCCGGAGTTTATGAAGACTGTCTCTTTTTCTCCGCTTCAGACCAATGAGCAGCAGGGTGGCTCAGTGGTTAGCACTTCTGCCTCACAGCACTGGGGTCATGAGCTCAATTCCTGACCATGGCCTTATCTGTGTGGAGTTTGTATGTTCTCCCCGTGTTGCGTGGGTTTCCTCCAGGTGCTCCGGTTTCCTCCCACACTCCAAAAACATACTCGTAGGTTAATTGGCTGCTATCAAAATTGACCCTAGTCTGTGTGTGTGTCAGGGAATTTAGACTGTAAGCTCCAATGGGACAGGGACTGATGTAAATGAGTTCTCTGTACAGCGCTGCGGAATCAGTGGCGCTATATAAATAAATGGTGGTGGTGGTGTGTGTGTAGTGTGAGTGCCAAACACTTTGCCAACTTTCTAGGTCAAAGCGTCTTGTAAATTCAATTAAGCATTCAGCGCTTGTATGTACACAGTCACTTTCTGGTTTCGAAATTTGCAGCCTTTTCAATATGATGCTTATTATGTATAGTTTAGCGGTCGTGTGTATTATTTCCTATTAATTACCTACAAGCGCCCTTCCTTTCATCGCTAGGAATATTTTCATTAATAAAAGTGTCTTATCAGTCATCTGATAAAATGGTACACAGCCTTCGGAATTTAAATTAAAATTTCATGAAGCTTTTAAATTGATACCTTAATTAATTTGAATAAAATGACATTTAATCATCTTTGACTTGGATTGGACGGTGATGTGATCCGATACCAATTGAAAAACAAAAAGCTTCGGTGGATCATTTATATTCTCTGGATCAACAAGCAAACTGTTCTTACTCATTCTTGGGATGTTGTTTTTTTTTAATTAAATAAATCTGCTGATCCCACATAGTTTAAAATTCAATGATATTTCCGTCACTTATTATTATCTGTCATTGGCGGTGTTTGAACACCATGATGAAAGACAGTCAAAGGAAAATTTGAAAATTGAAATTGATTGAAATTTTTGATTGATGTTCATAAGTATATAATTAAAGTAACACTTTGCAGCCTGTTGTTTTTGAAGTGATATAATCTTTTTAAAGGGCAAAAGTCCCCCTACAGCTTACTTAAGTGATATTGATATAGATACCAGGTGCCTAGGTTTTAGGGATGACAGCGGATTTTGCACCCCTAGTCATTTTTTTCATTATTTTGATTACGGAAATCCTACATTTATAAATAGAGATGTATACATCTATTTATATCATTTATATATTGTGATACTGACACCCGGCTGATGACAGACACAAACAACTTCTTGCTTGGAAAAATGGTGCATTTGATTGTTCACGTCACAAAATAGTACAGCAGACATTTTTTAGGATGACACCAGGCGACCCTAGTTCTAGCTAGACACAGTTCACTTCCCTCCTCACCGGCTAACTAGATAGATAGATAGATAGATAGATAGATAGATAGATAGATAGATAGATAGATAGATAGATATCATACGGTAATTTATAAAAAGGCAAATTCTACCCAAAAATATGTTTCTTCAACATCCCCCTTAAATATTCCTACAATTCAGGAGAACATTGTTTTGGCAACTGGTTACAACCATCAGGAGGGGCAGCATAAAAAGAGCCATGCCGGCTTCTAAAACAGAGTCCGACGGCGCAGAGTTGCGCCTCTATCCAATCAGCACAGAAACTAACACAGTGCAGTTTGGATTTAAACTTCTCCTGGGCTGTGAACCCTGGGGAATGAAATGAGGTAGAAATGTTGGGGGTGATTTCTCTCCAGCCGAGGGATCCCCATTGCCCTATCCATTAGAAGGAGTAGGTGTGTCAGTTAAAAATATATATATCTTTGGGTGGAATTAGCATTTAGAAGTCCTATTCAGAAAGATGCATAATGTTTCCTAAACTGGAATATATTCAGTGGTCCCGATTTTGGAGAGACATCCCGATTTGCCAATCGCAAAATGGATGGGGTTTAATAGGCAGGTGGGTGGAGTTCTGACAAATATTTGCCTACTTGTGGGCGGAACTTAGTGGAGCTTATTTTGTCCCGCTTTCGGGGTTCTAAATGGTAGGTATGTCGGCATACTCCTTTCTCACTTTGTAGAGGGGCCATATGCAGGGCTGGAAGTGATACCACCTCCCTCAGACAATGTGTTCCCATCCGCACTGCTTCTTGCCTTAGCAGGAGAGGTGAGGGCGGCATCCTCATCTGCTAGTTTGGCGATTGGCTGTGACATCATCGCCAAGCGCCACACTCCCAGCTTAACACTGACTTTAAAGTCTACTGAAGGCTGTATTGAGTGGCTTTCCCGAGCAGCCGCAAGCATCACATGTAAGAAGCTTAAGGTGCTGTGGGGGTATTACAAACACTGGCTGAGTAACATTCTCAGTTTATGTGCCCAAGAAACATTGGTGCACTAGGCACACACCCTGGTTCACCTAATTACAGCACTGGCATCGTCTAGATGCTGCTAGTGTATTAAGGAGTGTAGCAGAAATTTATTGAGAGTGTTTCCCACCTTAAATGCTGCCACATAAGCTTTTTGTGCTCCAGAAAAGACCTTGTTTGACATTTTAGCATATTTGCTGCTCTGATTTACTAATGCATTAAATATTTCAAGTTTTTTCAAATATGACAATTGAAATAAAGACATGATTATTTATTTATTATTGTGTTTTTGTTTTGTTTTTATAGCGCCACTGTATGAAAGCACACAGTACTTTCCAGAGAAAACTGATTCATTCAAATCAGTCCCTGCCCCTTTGGAGCTTACAATAGACATTCTCTATCACACACACACACTAGGGTCCATTTTTGTCAAAAGCTAAATCATACCTCCCAACATGCAGTCCCTGGCACTGGGACAGGGGGCATGGCCACATCACAATGGAGGAGTGGTCATGCACCCACAGGGATGCCCAATAGAGACGGAGCCCTAAAATCAGGACTATCCTGCTGAAATCGGGCCAGTTGGGAGATATGGCTAAATAACCTACCAGTATGTTTTTGGAAACATGTAAACACAGGTAGAACATACA